>NW_007090138.1:552356-618866 GCF_000164805.1 Carlito syrichta
GTGTTCTTAAAAAAAAAAAAAAAAAAGATACTTCAAAGTGAATGACATCCATTGTTAACTATTATATCTTTAAAGCAGTAAGCAGGGAGAAGGACCTTGACACTTGCTCACTGGGAAATGTAACCTATCTTTTTGTTGTTGTTGTTGGAGTCTCACGCCATCACCCAGGCTGGAGTGCAGTGGCAGGCTCACAGCCACCACAGCCTCCACCCGCTGGGTTCAGGCAATTCTTTCACCTCAGCCTTCCAAGTAACTGGAAGTACAGACATGCGCCACCACACCCGGCTAATTTTTCTTGATTTATTGTGGAGACAAGGTCTTGCCAAGTTGCCCACGCTGGTCTCGAACCCTGGGCTCAGGCAATCCTTTCACTTCAGCTTCCCAAAGTGCTGGGATTACAATGCACCACCATGCCCAGCTGCCAATCTTAATCCACACTTTTAGTTTCAGCAATCACAGTAATCTGTGTTATCTTTGACTATGATTAGGGTGACCACATCATTTATCCCCACATCTAAGTACTTCTGAGTATGAAAGGAGGTACTATCAACAATTACGTTGGAATAATATGAACAGACCAAACCAGTTTCCATAATTATGAAGAAAAGCCAAATATTAATGATTTTGCCGTAGAATTCTACTCAATGTTTCACAGTATTTTCTGATCCATTTGTATTACTAGAGAACTAAAAGCGAAAATTCTGGGAGTCAAGCAAGAGTTTGCCAAACTTCATTCCACTGAGTCAACACACAGTCTGTACCCAGTACATAAGTACAGCCTGGCTACAGAGGAAAGCTGTGCTTAGATCTCTCACTCGGAAGACCAATTAACTATCTAAATGAATTAGCATTCTATTTACACTTCAAGTCCAGGAGGCTAATTACTATTTAAATAAGACCTTCTACCTTATAATTACAGCCGTTAGCATGTGAAAGTTTTAGGGAAGCCTGCCTTCCTATCTGAAATGCAAACTTGAAGACATACAAAAGCACTTATGGCATGTAGCAAAAGCCAGATCTTTGGTAAATGGTTTTGGAAATTGAAGTATATATAAGATGATCACTTATAAACTTGCAAAATGTTCTTCTCAGCTGGCTCAAATGTGTAGTTATAATATCACATTGCGTTAGGTCACAATTCCCAGCGGGGTTTCCAAAATGTTAGGTCAGACGCGATGGGGGTGTTCACGATGGTACCTTGTGAAAGATGCAAAGAAATTGGACAGAAGTTGGATGGGAAAATATAGTTTATTTAGAAAGTAAGTTAGAGAGAGAGAGAGAGAGAGAGGAGATTCACCTCCCCGAGGTAGGGGAGGGGTCCAAAGCTTAGGAAACACGGCCTGGCCATAGCTCAAAGAACCACCTGGCCAGACCAGAGCTTAACAAAGCAATGGCAAATGGCTGCTTGAAATTGAATGCTTTTAAACTTTCTCTTTGGTGTGGAGCAGGTTGTTAAGGTGACTGGGCGGTGGTCTGTTCCACGTCATCACGAAGGGAACAGGTAAGCACAGGTACTGACATCAAGTGATGGACAGCAGGCAGATGGATGGGCTGGTCACTTATCCGTTGCCATGTTGATGGGGCCTGTGTCATGAAGGTCACAAGAGGCTGAATAAGTTAACTTGCTTCTTATTCAAATACTTGGAATAGAAAAGCTAATTAATTAGTACAAAACGAGCTGGGGAGGGGTTTGTAAAATAATTATCCATAGCAACCTCTGAGAAATCAGTTATATCCTTGACTAGTGATTGAAGTGCAAGCTAAAGTGAACTGTTAGAAAAATATGACAAAGCGAAGCAATGATAAAATGGCTGCTCTCAGCCAGGCGTGATGGTGTGTATCTGTAGTTCCAGCTACTTAGAAGGCTGAGGCAGAAAGATCGCCTGAGACCAGCAGGTCAAGGCTGCCGTGGCTACAAGCGTGCCACTGCACTCCAACCTGGGCAACAAAGAGTAAGACTCCAACTCAAAAAACAAAAAAACGGAGGGGGCTGCTCTTTGGCTATATTGACTCCATCTGATGCACACATAGTACCAAAGCAGAATTCTTCCTGGACACTTTGATGTTTGCTACAATTCCTTGCATAACTCTCTGTTACAAGGAGTTGTCTTTTTTAAAATTGAATTGAATGTGTAGAACTTATATCAGAACCCAGATCTCCTAGATTTCTCTTTCCAGCTCCTTCATTTTTCTGATTTTAAGTCTCCTTGTACATTTAGACCATTTATTCAGTCAATGAAATATGTACCAAGTACTGAAAGTACTAAACCAGGAATGCACTAAACCATTCAGAAATGAATGCTGAGTCACCTTTCTAGATCAAAAACATCATGTGAATTTCTAAGGGCGGATTTTCCTCTGTGGTCTTTAAGCAGAGGAAAGTGCCCTGGTAAATAAACTCAGACAAGGGAATTTGTTTTTGTTTTTGAGTTGGAGTCTCACTCTGTCACCCAGGCTGTAGTGCTGTGGCACACTCATGGCCACCACAGCCTCGACCTGCTACCTCAGGTGATCCTTCCCCCTCAGCCTTCCAAGTGGCTGGAACTATGCGCACATGCCACCACACTCAACTAATGTATTTCGTTTATTGTAGAGACAAGGTCTTGCCAAGTTGCCCAGGCTGTCTTGAACCCTTGGGCTCAGACAATACTCTCACCTTGGCCTCCCAAAGTGCTGGGATTACAGATGTGAGCCACTACGCCCGGCTGGGAGTTTTTTATTTTTATTTTTGCTTTGGGTTGGGATCTTACTATGTTGCCCAGGTTAGAAGGCAATGGCACAATCACAGCTCACTGCAGCCTCAACCTCCTGGGCTCAGTGTCCTTCCACCTCAGCCTCCCGAGTAGCTGGGTCTACAGGCGCGCCACAATGCCTGGCTAAATTTTTAATTTTTAATTTTTGTAGCAACAAGGTCTCACTATGTTGCCTAGACTGGTCTCAAACTCCTGTGTTCAAGCTATCCTCCTGCATTGGCCCCTGAAAGTGCGGGGATTATAGGCGTGAGCCATCATACTGGCTAAGGGAGTTCTGAGGATCAATGTGATATTAACATTGTAAGCCAGTTCAAAATGTATTTTTATTTGAGAACAAGTGGTGAAGCATGGTTATTACTATACTTTATTTGCTAAGCACAATAGAAACAAAATAAACTAACTTTTTTTAACTGGAAAGATGTAGGGTACAATTCAGGATTAGGAATACAAATGGTCATTGTACAGGTAAGGTTTGGGCCTCCCTTTGGTCCCCACCTCTCCTGGTTTGAGAAGAATAAGCAAACTTTCAAACAAATTATTAACTTGCAAAGACCCAGTCTCTTTTCCCAGTTCAAGACAATGTTTTTCAGAACAAGAGAAAAAAATTAAAGTAAACTGCTCCAAATATTCAACTTTATCCAGCAATCTAAGGTCCTTCTCTTGATTATCATTTTCCGTCGATCACCTTGTTTTTTAACTATATTTTCAACACACTCAAAATTATTTAATTTTTTTCACATATAATTGTGTGATGTATGTCTCTTGCATTATCTTTTATCTTGAGAGATACCTCAAAACTTCTGCAGGCTGCTGCCTGGAAATATCCTACAGTTAGAGCTATGCATTCTTATCTATGACATTACCTCACTGCAAAGTCATCACTGGTTAACTAAATTATCCAGGCTGCTGATAGTCTTTCATTCAATTCCATTTGGTCTGAATTCTTCACACTATAGTAATGCCATTATCTCCCTAAATATGCCAAGTTCCCTGTCAGATAATTTATGTAGTAAAGTCCTCAAATTTTATTTATTTTTAGTTCACAAGTGCTGCCCTACTTACTCAAATTCTTTTGATCATTCAAGTACGTTAATTAAGCCATCCTACAGCAGGAAAGCTGATATCTGACTTACTTTTACTGAAGCCCTGTCACTCAAAGATCAGCATCAATTGGATAAATATTCAAAAACCTCACCTACTTTCAATCTACTTGGAGAAGTTGATTAAACTTTTTGAATACAAAGAGAAACATTTGACACTGTTCAATTCTATTTTCGAGGATTTCTAGGTATATTTTCCAAGAGTTGTTAGATGAGGCAATACCCATAGAAGAATTGAACTTCCTTACCCTGAAGCACTGAAACACTAACAAAGGGGCATGCAATAGACAAAGAAGGAACAATCAAGCCTACATTCCCCCCCCATTTGTGCTACTTGTACCCCCTATCAAGTTACAGAGTATCCAAAAAGAACAGGATGTCATGAACTGTTGTTCTTGCAGTTTTGATTTAACTTTGCAGGTCTCATAATCTCTGAATAAGTAAATATAATACCAAGAGTTTCAGACTCAGTGATTTTTGTTTCAATCATAAATTCTATGCTGATAATGATAAAGTCTTAGGGTGAAAAAAAAGCTTAATGAAAGTCCATCTAAACTTTAAAATGAAACAATACTTAAATTAGGCCAAGTAAAATTTTAACATTAGAAATAAAACACAGATCTCAGTATCTTAAACACACTAACTTTAAAAAAAATCTCTACAGTATTAACAAGGACATAAAAATAATTATGCTTTTCTAACTTGGGTTTGGCATAACAAAAATATTTAATAAGGTCATTTCAAGTCAAATAGCAATAGATACCCAAATGCAACTTATCATTAAGCAGTTTTAGTGAACTTTGAGTTCGGTTGAAACATTGTTTCCTCTGCCATTGCTTTTTACATTGCATACAAAGGAGGAGAATTTTTCTAGGTGTCAACCTACCCAGGGTACTAAATTCTGCAACCACCACAAATCAACACATCTAGATTTTTACTAAAGACACAATTATATTTCCCACTTGGGATCCTTAAACGTCTGAGTCTATAACAGGAGCCTATTCCTTAATTTTCTACAACTAACCCCTTGCATTTGGAAATACTATAATCATGTGGGATGGGAGCAAGGTGGAAAGAGAAAGAACATATTAGAAAAGCAGGACGTATTCTGGTCTACTTCAACATCAAAAGGGAAAGAATGAAAATTAATACCAATCAGTGCTTCCTGTAGGGAGTCAGATGATTCCATAGATTTGGAGAGTATTCCCCAAGGTCTCATTGGACAGGAAAACTCATACGTGTGCCAGAAAGTCAGCAAAATGGTTGTTGAAACCCACAACCAGTTCACAAATGATAGCAACAGTAATTGTTTTACAGTAATTAATTTAATACACATGCATTCCATTCTGGAAAAACTCTCAGATCAAATCTCTTTTTTTCCATTGAATTCCATGTAAGTTTTGCTTTTAGTTACACAGGAATGGGGTCCTATCCGTTTCTTTTCCACTTTTTTCCTTCTTTCTCCTGAGTTTATTCCCAGAGAAACAGCTAAAATTACTTGGAAGGTGAGAGGGGAGATGGAAGAACTTCATTTTCCAGGAGCTGGAAGAACTTCAGTTTATGGCCAACAGAAAGCCCTCTGGTGGTTAAACCAGTGTTACCTGAGTCCCAGGAAACCCTTGCTGCTGGTGGAGAGAAACCAAGGAAATATCTGAATAACACCAGAAAACTAAGCCCACAGAGCTCGCTTTTGTCCTGCTCCCAATTATGTCCCCTATGGGTGCCACACAGTGGCCAACCAGGTGGAATAAGGAGTAAGAACAAGAGGAATACAAACCCAATGCTGGTCTTGCCTAGGAGGACCAAGACAATGCCATTCCAAAGGCCAAGTTGCCTACCCTATTGATCCTCTCCCTAAGTCACTTCCTACTCCCTTGGGGCCCATTTCATCTTATGAGATAACTTCATTTCTACTAAGGTGCCGCCTCAGATGTCCCCTTTTTCAGGAAATGTATGTTTTTAAAAGGAATACTTAGAGATCCCAACTAACTTTATTATCCCAATCTCTTAGCCAGTCTATAACTAGCTTGAACAAGTCAGCCTTTTGGGGAGACATATATATGCGCATACATGAAGGGGACCCCCCAAAACACTGGAATTATCTTTTGGAGGGCGGGCTCCTTGTAGTACAGGCTTTCCCCACTAGGTAAGTGTTCCAGGTACCTATCGGCATCAGTGTACCAGCGAGCATTGTTGTGAGAGGCTGCATTAGACCTCAGTGAATTTTTTTTTGGGGGGGGTGGAGATTCTTTCAATGCATTTGCCCATTTCATGATGGGTGATTTCCATGAACAACCTGCCCACACCACACTGAGTATTCAGCAGTTCTTGACCCCCATGCCCCACTCTCCCTGATCACCTGATCTCACCCCTAGTGACTTTTTGTTGTTGTTGTTTCCCCGATGAAAAAGAGTCCTCAAAGAGAAACATTTTGCCGATGTGGAAGAGGTGAAACAAAAAACAGCAGAAGCACTAAAAAGCATGTAAATTGATGAGTTCAAAAACTATTTTGAGCAGTGGAAAAAGCATTTCCATAGGCATATCGTATCAAATGGAGAGTACTTTCAAGGTGACAAGTTTACACATGTAAGAATACACAATGTTTTACAAATAAATTCCGAAGTTTTTTGAGTCCCCTTGTATATAAATATACATCCAAGGCAGGGGTCCCTAATTCCTGGGCTGCAGACCCGTATGTGTTCTTGGCCTGTTAGGAATTGGGCCAGACAGCAGGAGGTGAGCAGTAGTGGCTATCGGAGCTCTGCCTCCTGTCATTAGATTGTCATAGAAGCATGAACACTGTTGTGAGCCCTGCATTCCAGGGATCTAGGTTGTATGTTCCTTACGAGAATCGAATTCCTGGTGACGATCTACCCCCACCCTCCTCCCAAAAAATTGTCTTCCATGAAATTTGTCCCTGATGCCAAAACGGTTGGGGACCACTGATTAAGATATACCTTGTTTCAAAAAAGAAAGAAAGATATACCTCGTTTCACCCCAAAGAATTCCCAGATATAAGTATGGCTTTAATCAACACCTGTTTTTTGTTCATTTAGGGGAGATGGTGGGCCTGTGTAAAATATTAAGTATTAGGTCTTTCTGAGACAAGGCGCTTTCACACTTTTCAGTCTATGCTAAAACTAGAGATGTCGCGAATATTCAAGATGAGAACTACCCCACTAATGCCTCTCCTACTCTCCCTTTTCTCTTTAAAATTTAGCACCATCAACAACTTCTTCTCCTTAGGGCAGGATGAAGTAAGGATGAAATCTGCCCATAACCGAAAAGGTCTGAAATTTGATTATATTTTACATGTCTTTTTCTTATTTCTTCATCTGATAGAGCCTTGTTTCTGCTGGTATTTGTTGTAAAAGTGGGAAGAATTCAAGGAATAGTGTTCTCTTCAGTTACTAATTAATCCACTGAAAAACTTAAAAGCATTCTCTTCTGGGAAAAGGGAGCCTTATGTGGTAGACAAGAGTCCTTTATCCTTTAAGGACCAAAGGCTAAATCACTGTCAATCTCCAATAGAGTGGCCGCACTTTTAAAGCTCCCTGAAGGCTTCTCATGGAAGACTGCCCAAAGGGAAGTCCAGTCATGGAGAAAAGTGGAGCTTGGCGAATTCCAAATTCATCATTTCAGTCATTAAGAGATAAGCCCTGTAACTGTCATCACCTATGGGCCACAAAAGTCTCTCATCTGTTCCAGTCAAGTCTGTAAATATTATAGCCAAATAATTAAAGAATCACCCCTTTACCCACGTTTCTATATATATTTTGGATATCCTCTGTACAACCATGCACAATCTCCCATAGGGTTTTCAGGCTAAAATGTAGCTGAACAATTTTCTTTTTTTTAATATGTGGGGTATAATTCAGGGTTAGGTATACAAATGTTCATTATGCAGGTACCCTTGTTGATGATGTGTGTCCCCCAATTTGTTCTTTAATATATCAGAATAATTTAAAAATATGTTTGCAAATTCTTTGAAATTTCCCTTTCAAGAGGTAGAAACTAATTCCCCTCCCCTTGAGGACTCACTTCTAACAGAATACGGCAGAAGTGAAGATTATATGACTTTGGGCTGGGCGCAGTAGCTCACACCTGTAATCCCAGCACTTTGGGAAACAGAAGTGAAATGATCCCTTGAAGCCAGGAGTTTGAGACCAGCCCGGGCAAAATAACAAGACCTCTATCTCTACAAACTGTTTATTACAAATTAGCTGAGCATAGTGGCACACACTTGTAGTCCCAGCTATTTGAGAGGCTGAAGTAGAAGAATCACTTCAGCCTAGGAGTTGGAGGCTTTGGTAAGCCATGATCGTGCCATTGCATCCCAGCCTGGGTGACAGAGAGTGACACTGTCTAAAAAATAATAATAAGTGATTTTGGGACTCCGTCATAAAGGACATTGTGGCTTTTGCCTACTGTTCTCTTGAATCCCACTCCTGTAGAGAAAGCCACCTTCGTGTTGTGAGGACACTCAAACATCCCTGCCTCTTGGAAGCCATCCTTCAACCCCAGCCGAGCCTTCCACTGCCTGCAGTCCTGGCCAACACCATGACTGCAAACTAAGAAAGGCCCTGAGCCAGATCATCCTGCTAGGCCACTCCTGGCTCCTGGAAACTGGGTGAGATAATAAACGTTAATTGCTTTAAGCAGCTAAGCTTTGGGGGATGAGTTAGCCAGCAACAGATAAAAAACATAGAATATTTTACCCACTTCTATTTTTTTTTTCTTTTTTGAGTCAGAGTCCTCCCTCTGTCGCCTAGGTTGGAGTGCTGTGGCACAATGATGACTCACTGCAGCCATGAACTCCTGGCTCAAGCAATCCTCCCTCCTCGGCCTCCCAAATAGCTGGGACAACAGGCCTACACCACCGTGCCCAGATAATTTTTTTTGGAGAGACAGGGTCTCACTATGTTGCCAAGCTGGTCAAACTCTTGGGCTCAAGTAACCCTCCTGCCTCAGCCTCCCAAAATGCTGGGCTTACAGGAGTGAACCACTGCACCCAGCCCTTTTCATTAATTTCTATATTGAGTTCTACCACATAAATAGACAATATGTCACTACCTCAAACATTGTATATTAATTTATTCATTGTCGATTCTCTCCCATTAGAATATAAATTTCATGAAAGCAGAAAATTTCACTGTTCTGTTTCATGCACTTACAGTGAAAAATAGTGCTCAATGAGGCATTTCTTAAATGCAGGAATCATTGGTTGAATTCGTCATAACTTATAACAGATTAAAAGATGGACGATGAAAAATTTTTCAGAGTAATGTTTCATCAGTAATCAACTAAATAAACTTCAGCAAAGGGGCTCAATGGTAAGAATTTTTTTTTTTTTCAGTTGGAGTCTCACTCTGTTGCCCAGGCTGGAGGGCAGTGGCATGCTCTCAGCCACTGCAGCCTTGACCTGCCGGGCTCAGGGAATCCTTCCACCTCAGCCTTCCAAGTAGCTGGAACTATAGGCGCACACCATCACACCCAGCTAATTTTTTGATTTATTGTAGAGACGAGGTCTCGCCATGTTGCCCAGGCTGGTCTCAAACCCATGGACTCAGGCAATTCTTTCACCTCGGCCTCCCAAAATGCTGGGTTTATAGGTGTGAGCCACCATGCCCTACCCAAGAATATTTATAGTTGAAAGGTAGAATAACCTTTCCAATGTTGACATAATTTTATGATATAGTTGCGCTACCTATAAAATCTATTTGTTGAGCTAAGGAAAACTCTCGACTAGAGAGAAAATTCTATTATTTCTCCACAGAATGTGAAGTGTTAATATATGAGAAGAGAAAGCACTATAGAAAAACAAACAATTTAAACAATGTTTAAAAAAGAAAACAGGCCAGGCATGGTGACTCAAGCCTGTATTCCCAGCACTTTGGGAGGCAGTAGTGAGAGAATTGCCTGAGTTCAGGGATTCAAGATCAGCCTGAGCAACTTGGTGAGACCTTGCCTCTACAATAAGTAAATAAATAAATAAGTAAATAAATAAATAAGTAAATAAATAAGCCGGGTGTGGTGGTGCGTGCCTGTAGTTCTAGCTACTTGGAGGGCTGAGGCAGAAGGATCACCTGAGCCCTGCAGGTTGAGGCTATGGTGGCTGTGAATGCGCCACTGCACTCCAGCCTGGGTGACAGAGTGAGACTTCAACTCAAAAAGAAAAAAAAAGGAAACAAACAATCACCAAACACACACACACACTCACACATAGAATCTGACATGGACGAGTGGACTAAAAGGTCTCTAAACATAAGATTAGCTCTATTAATAACTTGGAAATGCTAAGGGGCTGTAACATGAGCACAACGTGGTAAGTCTTCTAAGAGCCAAATTAAACAGTGCTGTGTTCATGTTAAACACTTACAGAGTTGGTGCTTTCCTGTGTGTGCCACAGAGCATATAGGTCAGTGTGTTTTTTCTGTTTGTTTGTTTCAGCAACTTTCCTATTTGCATTGAAAGACCCATCTAATCAATCTAATTATTTTCCACCATGTCCAACTGAATCCTTCTCTACTAAACTGATTCTTTATTCAAGCTTTACAAAATTTCCTCTGTGTTCTTCCACGGCAGTCATTGTGTCTTTTTATTTTCTTTGCACTCACTGGGCACTAAAGACATGCTTAGCAAATGGCTAGAGTGTATTTTATCATTCAGGTCCAAGACAGCTTTAAAAAGTCTGTGGTTCGCTCAGTATCAATCCAACAAGGAGTTGAGTGTTTGCAGCTAGCTCCTACTATCCTAGGTGATGTAAATGAGATAATATTTTTAAAAAGTATATAATCTTTTCCAAAAGAAAATATAGCCACCACAAAAGATGTTACTACTGTAAACAAGATTATCACACCAGTCTTCTATTAGGCAATTGGGAAAATTATGTGTTAGTTCAGTTTTCTGGTTGAATTGTTTCACAGAGATAGAAAATAAAGAAGTTCAGTGAACTCAGAAATAGGTCAACATAGCCAGGTTTGGTGGCTCACACCTGTAATCCCAGCACTCTGGGAAGCTGAGGTCAGAGAATTGCTTGAGCCTAGGAGTTTGAGACTAGTCTAGGCAACATAGCAAAGACTCATCTCTACAAAAAAAAAAATTACAAAAATTAGCTGGTGTGGTGGCACATGCCTGTAGCCCCAGCTACCTGGGAGACTGATACAGAAGAATCACCTGAGCTCAGGTCAAGGCTGCAGTAATCACTCCACTGCACTCTAGCCTGGACAACACAGTGAGACCCCAACAAAGAAGGAAGGGAGGGAGGGAGAGAGGGAGGAAGAGAAGGAGAAAGGGAGGTCAACATTTCAGAAGGTGAAAAGTTAATGCCAGGTCTTATATGACTTGAGCTAAAACCAGATTGGCTCCGTGTCCTGAAGAGAACAATCCTAGAACATAAAAAGAGGAGAGGAGAGTGGACAGAGAAAAATGATAGTGATGGAAAAATTAGGAAAATAAAAACCAACTTAATGAGGTATCACCTTTGACAGAAAAAAAATGATGATCAAATGTTTTAGGAATTATTGGTGCAGGAATTAAAGAGCAAGAATTGTTTGACAACCTCACATCTGAAGGGGAGGAGGCTGGGACTGTGTCCTTACTGGGATGAGCCTCGTCAGACAATGACCACTTTTGTCCCTTGCTCAAGTATTTTGGAAAATGAAATGCAGACAAACTTCATGAGCCAGGGACAGACAGTCTCAAGTCATCACAATCTTGAGAAAAAGGAAAATAATGGTAAAAATAAAATAACATGATGAAGTGTACAAGCATCATAGGTACTCTGACCTCTGCCACCTAATCCCCCTCCTTGCCCCATGGTTGCTAATGTTCTCTGATCCCTTTACTATCTCTCCAACACTGACATCTCATTCTAGCAACCTGAGAGACAAAAATTGGATGCAGAATTCCTAGACTCTTCAGAGTTCCATGTTGGCACAGCATGGCCCTGGGGAGTTAGTTGTCCCTCACCTAGGACTCACCCCACTTTCGTTCTTCTCAGGCCCCATCTCATACTTAAAGGGCTTTCATGAGAACATGTGGACACCCAAACTTCTACTGCTACAAACAGCTGCACCTAAGAACCCGAGAACACACACTGGCAGCCTGCCAGCCTTTGAAAGGATGGGCCGGGGGCAGAGCCCAGCACAGATACTGAGCACATACTTGGGACTATTTGCACGGTATACTAGTTCTTAGGACTGCCATGACAAATTAGCACAAACTGGGTGACTTAAATGACAAATACGTATTGTCTCACAGTTCTTTTTTTTTGAGTTGAGATCTCATTCTGTCACCCAGGCAGTTCAGTGGCATAGTCACGGCTCAGTGCAACCTTGACCTCCTGGGCTCAGGCAGTTCTTCCACCTCAGCCTCCAGAGTGGGACTACAGGTACATGCCACCATGCCCGACTACTCTTTAAAGTTTTTTTGTAGAGACAAGGTCTTGCTATGTTGCCTAGGCTGGTCTTGAGCTTCTGGGCTCACACAATCCTCCTGCCTTGGCCATTGGGCTCACGCAATTCTCCTGCCTTGGTCACCCAAAGTTCTGGGATTATAGGCCCGAGCCACTAAACTGGCCATATTGTCTCACAGTTCTGGAGACTAGAAATCCAAACAAGGATGTCACCAGGAGTTTTTCCTTTTGAGGGCTGTGAGGGCACCCTCCTTGGCTTATAGATGGCCATCTTCTCCTGAGGCTCTTCACATGATCTACCCCTATCTGTCTCCATGTCCAAATCCCTTTTTTATCAGGACACCAACATCATCTTGGATTAGGGCTCACTGTAATAACCTCATTTTAACTTGATTATGTCTATAAAGACATTGACATGCACATGTGCCAGGCCCTGTGAACCAAACAGAGGAGACTCCCTGTCCTTCTGGATATGCATTTTATTCATTCATTATTTTAATTTATTCTTTGAGTCAGAGTCTCACTCTGCTGCCCAGGCTAGAGTACAGTGGCACAATCATGGCTACCACAGCCTTGACTTCTTGAGCTCAGGTGATCCTGCTGCCTCAGCCTCCCAAGTAGCTGGGACAACAGGGGCATGCCACCACACCCTGCTAACTTTTTGATTTTTTTTTTTTTTTGTAGAAACATGGCTGGTCTTGAACTCCTGGGCTCAAGAAATCCTCCTGCCTCAGCCTCCCAAAGTGCTGTAATTACAGACATGAGTCATCACACTCAGCTGAGAATCTCTATCCTTCTGGATCTTGCATTTTAATGTAGTAGAAGTGGATGATAAACAAAATATATGAAGAAGTACATATAAGCTCTGACAATTAGGTTCGAAAACCATTATAGAAAAAGTGCTACATACCTCCTTGCTGAATTTCACAATAGTCACTCCAGTGCCTAGTCCACCCATCAAAACAATTTTGGAGCTCTTTTTCTGGAATGGCCATCAGCGCTGTTGTCCTTATTTGTTGCAGTCAGACAATTATGTTTGTGAACTTGACACTGGGTGCTTACATTGGCAGCACTGTACAAATAACCGTATTGGAACACTCTCCCTACTCCCCTGGTCTGGCCCCCAAGGACATTTTTATCTACTCAAAGACAAAGGAAATATTCTTTCAGAAGACATAACTTTCAGGACATCAAGGATAATACGATGACGGCTCTGATGGCCATTGAAGAAAAAGTTTTCCAAAATTGCTTCGATGGATAGATTAGGCACTGGCATCGGTGCACTGCTTCCCAAGGGGAGCATTTCAAAGGTGACCCTAGTGATATTCAACAATGAGGTATTTAGCACTTTTTCTAGGATGAGCTCACAAACTTAATTGTCGGACCTCACGTGTGTCTCACACACACACACACACACGCATATACACACAACTCAATGCTAATGTTTTTCACATTAAGCAAATATCTCTTAATGAAATGCTTAAATGATGGGGGAAAAGTGTCAGCTATTTTTCTACTTATTTACCTTTTTTAGACTGACCCTTTTCAAGAGGCTAGAGAGTTGGTGTATTTAAATATCAACTCCCAGGCAACCCTTTTGGGTCCCCTCCCAGTGTGGGAAGTTTTCTGTGCTCTCAATAAACCCTGCTTTCAAAATAAATAAATAAATATCAACTCTCCTCAGTCACTGGTGGAAGGTCACTTCCAGGGTAGCATGAATCCCCTGGCACAGAACAGGCTACTTTGGCCAGAGAAAGCCCTCAGGCAGTGGGACCCTTTGGCCAGTGAAAGCCCTCAGGCAATGGAGTCAGCTGGCTCTGAAGTGGTGAGGGTTCAGGGAAAAAGAGGGACAGAGCTTGCTACAGTTTACATTTACACAGGCTGCACTGTAAAGTGCCTTTCTCACAGGCACAACCATGATGGGTCCCTATGACCCTCCCCTGGCTCAGGCCCTCCTTCCAGGGGAGCTAAGGGGACATGTCCACCTGAATCCATGTGACCCCTTCTAGGCCATGCTCCCAGTAGCTGGAATCCTACAATACCTGCCTGTTGGTTGAATTTTGTCCCCCAGTAGAAGGTTGGTTGGTGTCCTAACTCCGAGTACCTCAGAATGTGTCCTTATTTGGAAAGAGAATTTTACAGACATAATCAATGAGGTCATTACAATGGGCCCTAATCAAGATGATGTGGGTGTCCTGATCAAAAGAGAAGATTTGGACTTGGAGACAGATAGGGGTAGATCATGTGAAGAGCCTCAGGAGAAGATGGCCATCTATAAGCCAAGGAGGGTGCCCTCACAGCCCTCAAATCAAAAAAAAAATCCCAACTCAAAAAAGTCCCAACTCAAAAAAAAAAAAAAAAAGAACTGTGAGACAATATATATGTGTCTTTTAAGCCACCCAGTTTGTGCTAATTTGTTATGGCAGTCCTAAGAAGCTAGTATACCGTGTAAATAGCCCCAAGTATGTGCTCAGTATCTGTGCTGGCCTCTTCCCTGGGCCCATCCTCTCAAAGATGGGCAGGCTGCCAGTGTGTGTTCTCAGGTTCTTAGGTGTGGCTGTTTGTAGCAGTTGAAGTTTGGGTGTCCACATGTTCTCATGAATGCCCTTCAAGTATGGGATGGAGCCAGGGATGAGGAGAAAAGTGAAGTAAATCCTAGGCAAGGGACAACTAACTCCCCAGGGCCACGCTGTGCCAACATGGAACTCCGAGGAGTCTAGGAATTCTGCATCCAAATCTTGTCTCTCAGGTTGTTAGAATGAGATGTTAGTGAGAGAGCTAACCTTTTGATTTAAAATAAAACAGCCACAGGAAACCACTCTAAATAAATGTGAAGGTTAGTGAAATATTCCAAGGCAAATCGCCTTAAAACCATCCAAGAAAGAGAACTTTGCCAGCTGCCCCAAAGCCCTTTCTTTTGCCCTACCTAAATCACAGCCACATCTATTCCTTTCATAGTACATACTATCTTGACTGGTAGAGTGGTCACTTTCTTTATTTTTGTATGGTTTATCTTCTATGCATTCATCTCCAGATACTATGGTCTTGTCTATTTTTTAAAATTCTACAAGTCTTGTAATCTACAATCTACAGTTTTTTCTCCTTGTCCTCATTTTCCTCATAGTTTATCTGTTCAACATTCCAGGCCGTTTGACATGTCATTTCCTACAGCCTGGATGTTGATGAATTCACAGTCTATAGTTCAGTTCAACACATTCCTCCATCCTCCTTGTTTCCAACATAATTGTCAGTTGGATCTGGAGACTTGATTAGACTCAGATGCAGATATGATCTCTGTGGAAAGCCTAGAAGAAATGCCCTTGAGTCTTTTCATCAGGAGGAATATATGGTTTTCACCCCTTTTAATGTTAGCAGCTACTGACGCTCAACGCCTAGACTGATTTATTAATTAGGGCTTGCAAAACAGTAATGTTCTAATTCTACTGTTTTGCTTTTGCTTGTTAAATGGAATAATTTTATAAGATGATTCATCCTTTCACCTATGTGGTGGCCCAGTGCAACAAATGCTCAATTTTTCTCCCATACGCAGGTTTTCAAGATAATGAATTGGATTTTTGTCATCCTTAAAAGGTGACTACGTTATTTTTTATTTTTATTATATCCATTTTCAAAGTCATGAATTTAAACATATTTGATAGATTTCAATCCATCACAGTTCTTATCTTTATTGAAGTTCAAATTTTTCCACCTTTGACCAGTGAGAGCTTCCTCCAATTGTTTCACTGAAATCCTTTTGACATCGTGTCAATGTAATTTAGTCCTCAAAGCAATTCCTTGATGTAGATATTTTTATCTCTATATTATGGGTGTGTTTGCTGCAGTTAAGTACTTTGCCCATGGTCACACAATAAATGATGGAGATGGAATTCAAATCTAGACAATCTCTTCAAAAACTTGACCTCTTAAACACAATGATAACTATTGACAAAAATATGTCTATCTTTCTTAAGTATCCATTTAATAATATTATAGATAATGTTACATGTGTACTTTTATTGGTCTGGGTTTCCCACAGAAACAGAATCAATAATAAGATATAATTTACATATATATTTAGAGAGAGAGAGGTTTACTATAAGGATTACTTTCATGATGGAGGATGAACATCTAAGCTATGCCATTGGCAAGTCAGAGACCCAGGAAAGCCAAGGGTATAGGTCTAGTCTAAGTCCTGAGGCCTGAGAACCTGGAGAGCTGATGGTGTAAGTTCTAGGACAAGTTCAAGTTCTAAGGCAGGAGAACAATGACCCAGCTTGAAGACATTAAGCAGAGAGAAGAAATTCTTTCCCTCAGCTTTCTATTCTATTTAGGCCTCAATTGATTGGATGAGACCCACACACATGGGGAAGGACAATCTGTTTTACTCAGTCTACTCATTCAAATGTTAATTTTATCCAAAAGTACCCTCACAGACATACTCAGAAATAAAGTATAACCAATATCTGGAACTCTGTGGCTCAGTCATAAAATTAACCATTACAGTACTCTTTTGTGGCCGAGGTGAGAGGATTGCCTGAGCCCATGGGTTTTCTTTTATTTATTTATTTATTTATTTTTGAGTTGGAGTCTCACTCTGTCGCCCAGACTGGAGTGCAGTGGCCTCTCCAGGCTACCGCAGCCTCGACCTGCTGGGCTCTGGCGATCCTTCCGCCTCAGCCTTCCGCCTAGCTGGAACTACAGGCGCGCGCTACCACACCTGGCTAATTTTTTGATTTATTATAGAGATGAGGTCTCGCCAAGTTGCCCAAGCGGGTCTCGAACCCACGGGCTCAGGAAATCCACTCACTTCAGCCTCCCAAAGGCACAGGATTACAGGCTGAGCCACCGAGCCTGGCTAGCCCATGGGTTTTAGACCAGTCTGAGCAACTTGGCAAGAGTTCATCTCCACAATAAATCAAAAAATTAGCCAGACATGATGGCATGTGCCTGTAGTTCCAGCTACTTGGAAGGCTGAGGTGGAAGGATCACCTGAACCCGGCAGGTTGAGTCTGTGGTGACTGTGAGCAACGTACCACTGCACTCTAGCATAGGCGACACAGTGAGACTCTAACTCAAAAAAACTAAATTAAACAATACTCTTTTGTAATTAATGTTTAAGTGAATTCGTCACAGACTATAGCGTAGTCAAGCAATGAGCATAGATTTTGCCACTGGCCAGTATCACTGTTAGAATAGATTTTATCGGCAGTCATGGTTGGTGTTGGCTGGACATAGAGGCAAAGTGTGGCATGTTCAGCATTGTAGTGCAGGTGACAGTTCAACAAAGTGACTCCCCAGACAGATCTCTGCCAATGTTAGATTAGAGCCATTTGATTCAAACCATCATTCTTTTCTATTGATTTTGGTCTATAATTTAAGAACCATGAGCAAAAACAGAAAACCATAATAGCAATATTGAAGCAGTCATAGGCTGAATGGGGCTTGTGAGGGGTTGCATTGTTTTCCCAAAATAGTATATTGAAGTCTTAAAACCTAGTGTCTGTGAATATGACCTTACTTGGAAATAGGGGTTTTGCTGATGTAATCAGTCTAAAATGAGGTCATGAGGGTAGGTCCCAATTCAATATGGCTGGTGTGTCCTTATAAGACGAGGAGATGGAGGAGACCAAGATACATATTGGGAAGATGGCCACCTGACAATGGAGGCAGAGATTGGAGAGACACATCAACCGTGAAGGACCTCCAAGGATGGCTGGCCAACACCAGAAACTAGAAGACTCAAGGAAGCTTTCAGGGAGAGTGTGACTCTTAAGACATTTTGATCCTAGACTTCCAACCTTCAGAATTGTGAGATAGTAAATGTCTTTTTTTAAGCCACCCAGCACTTTGGTACTTTGCTACAGCGGCCCTAGAAACTAACACAAGATCTCTCACAGGTCATCACTTTACCTAATCAAGAGCCAGTGATGTCAAAAGATTTTTCAAAGTTCCTACTATAGCCAAGACTTGAATCCAGACCTTCTGACTCTTATTCTAGGCTTCCATAAGCAATAACATATCTCTGGATTCAAGCATAAGAATTCATTCTTTTGCTCACTCCAAAAATATTTATTAAATACCTACCTATTGAAAGCCTTTAATATAGATAAACAGATACATTAGGCCAGAAAAAGCTTTTTTCCTTCATGGTACTTAGAATCTACTGGGGGAAATGGATAGTGATTAACAGAAATAATTATAATTATATAAAGCAGTTATACAAGATTATGTAGCAAATATGATAAGTTTATATCCTGGTAGGTGCAATGAGAAAAATAAAAGAATGGAAACAATAAGTTACAATAATAAAATATTTTGATAAAAATGAAAAAATTTAAAAAGAAAATTGAGTTTATTTTTGTGTTCACTGGATTTATTAAATCAAAAGTTAGGCTATTAGAAATGTATAAAAATTACACTAGTGGTTCTCAATAGGGGAGATTTTTTTTCCCCCAAGAAGATATTTGGCAAAGTCTGGAGACATTTGTGATTATCACAACTAAGTAGGGGTTGCTGGCACCTAGCAGGTAGCAGCCAAAGATGCTGCTAAATGTTTAATCCCACAATGCACAGGACAGCCCTCTGTAACCAAGAACTACTCACTCCAAATGTCAATAGTGCCCTGGCTAAACTGAACTAGACTAACATAAAGGTGAGTTTCTTAGCTATACTCCTTAGGTTTATCCCCAATTCCTCATTAAAAAGGACCTAAAGCAGAAAGCAGTGGAGGCAAGAGGATCACCTGAGCCCAGGGATTCGAGACCAACCTGGGCAACTTGGCAAGACCTCATCTCTACAATAAATCAAAAAATTAGCCTGGTGTGGTAGCACGCGCCTATGGTTCCAGCTACTTGGAAGGCTGAGTGGAAGAATCACCTAAGCCCAGGAGGTCAAGGCCACAATGAGCTGTGATTGTGCCACTGCACTCCAGTCTAGGCGACAGAGTGAGATCCCAACTCAAAACAAAACAAAAAATCCCACGAAGATGAGTAAGATCCGGTTCTTACCCTTGAAGAAGGCTACAGACTAAACAAGTTCAAAAACAAAGAGATTACAGAGGTACTATTTAAAATGCTTATAAGAATAAAATAGACCGGGCTCAGTGGCTCAGCCTGTAATCCCAGCACTTGTGGAGACTGAGGTGAGTGGATTGCCTGAGCTTGCAGGTTCGAGACCCACCCGGGCAACTTGGCAAGACCTTGTCTCTACAATTAAAAAAAAAGTAGCTGGGCATGGTAGCATGCACCTGTAGTTCCAGCTACTTGGAAGGCTGAGATGGAAGGATCACTGGAGCCCAGCAGTTCGAGGCTGTGGTGGCCAGGATTGTGCCACTGCACTCCAGTCTGGGCGACAGAGTGAGACTCCAACTCAAAAAAAAAAAAAAAGAATAAAATAAACTGGGCATAGTGGTTCATACCTGTAATCTCAGCACTTTGGGAGGCTGAGGCGAGAGGATTGCCTGAGTCCAAGAGTTTGATACCAGCCTGGGTAACTTGGCAGACCTCGTCTCCACAATAAATCAAAAAATTAGCCAGGTGTGGTGGTGCACTACTGTGGTTCCAGCTACTTGCAAGGCTGAGATGGAAGGATCACCTGAGCCCAGCAGGTCAAGGCTGCAGTGGCCATGAGCCTGTCACTGTACTCTAGCCTGGGTAACAGAGTGAGACTCCAACTCAAAAAACAACAACAAAAAAAAACGGACCTGAAGGTTGACATCAGAACCCACTGCAAATCCATTCGACTTTATTTACTACAGGGCTATATAAAGGTATATTTATTTCTCATCTCATACTCAATAAAGTATTTGTCTTCCTAATAATGCCATAGCTATTATTTTATACCGTTATCTGGATTAGATGAACTCCTGACAATTGCTGTTAAGATTCTAGATAAATCTGTTTAACAGCACCTTTACAGAATGCTGCCTTAGCCAGACCCATTTCCACTAAAGTACACTATAAATTTGACATGTATTAGAGAATATTTTGTTCTCCATTGTTCACCAAGCCATTGCTTCCCATATAAACCTATATGTTATTGATTTAAGAGTCTTTAGATTTGTTGGACACCAAGAATAACCAGTTGAAGCTGAGATGAACTCCTGTGAGGTAACCACCAAAAATCAAACCCAAATGATGAAGTAGAAAGCATGCAGCAAATAATTCTATGGATATTAGGTTCAGGAAGTATGAGTAATGTATTCCTCATAAGAACCCACACAAAATCAAAACCAGAGAGACAGGAACTTGCACATTTATGCCTGCTGAGCAGAATAATCAAGAGATAAGAAATTTCCTAAAAATAGATGATTCCAAACATAGGAATGACAGTGTCAGTGAGGCACATTCAAGTGTAAAAAAAAATGGAGCATACGGTCAATTCAGATGGGCTGACCTTGAGCTGGGGGATTCTACCCCATGGCAAAGGAAACATGGACTTGGGAGCCAGACCCTTGGTTATAGTTGACTGGACAGGGATGAGGTAGAGAGATGTGATTATGGAAGTCTAGCACAAAAGATGTTAAGCAGAAAAATAAGACACAGTAAAAAAAAAAAAAAATGGAATAATCTGGAATTTTCTGGATGACCTTCTATAAGCAGATCATGATTGGAATTGAAACTCTATCAAATGAACATTCAGAGTCACTTGGGAAAAGGAACATTTAAAAATGAGTATTGGAGCCGGGCTCGGTGGCTCAGTCTGTAATCCCGCGCCTTTGGGAGGCTGAGGTGAGTAGACTGCCTGAGCCCGCGGGTTCGAGACCCTCCTGGGCAACTTGGCGAGACCTCATCTCTACAATAAATCAAAAATCAGCCGGGCGTGGTAGCGCGCGCCTGTAACTCCAGCTACTCGGAAGGCTGACGCGGAAGGAACGCCGGAGCCCAGCAGGTAGAGGCTGCGGTGGCCGGGAGTGGCCACTGCACTCCAGTCTGGGTGACAGAGTGAGACTCCAACTCAAAAAAAAAAAAAAAGTATTAACCTTGAAAACAAGCCTTTGATTTATAAAGTGATTATAATTATGAATAGCAGTAGTAATAAATAGAATATATGTTTCTAAGGGCCAGGAACAGCATATTATTCTGTTTTCTCATTTAATACACTAGTCTTATGAGGTAAGTACTGTCAATAATTTTATAAGTGAAATTTATGAGGATTAAAGGGGTGAATGCTTAAGCAATGGTTATGTAGTTAATAAGTGCCAGGCTAAAGTTCTCATCTAAATCTAATTCTCAAGGCTTCATTTCTTTTCTCTTGTTATTATTTATTACATTTATTTTAATTTTTAATTTTTATTTTTGTAGAGACAAGGTCTTGCTATGCTGCTCAGGCTGGTCTCAAACTCCCGGTCTCAAGTTAACCTCCTTCCTTGACCTCCCAAAGTGCTGAGGTTACAGGTATGAGCCACCATGCCTGGTCATTAATTCCATGTCTTAGTTGAGATATGAATACATGCACCTGGTTAAAAAAATAAATCATGAACTATTAATGAATGATAACCATTCCTTCCCACCCCAGATTTTCTGTTCCTCAATCTTCACTCCAAAAAAGAACCACTATTACCAGTTTTATATACACTCTTCCAGAAAATCTATAAAACGTCTATTTTTAACACTAATGATAGCACACAACATTCTGCACTTCATAAAGCATTTTTCATAACCACCACACTACATTGTATCCTTCCAAATGTTTAGCTCTTCAGATGATATATAAATGATTTAATTTATAAAGACTAGACCAGCAGTTTTCAATAGGGGATAATTTTGCCCCCCAGAAGGTATTTGGCAAAGTCTGCAAACATTTGTGATTGTCACGACTGAGGGATTGCTACCAGCACCCTCTGGGAAAAAAGTCACAGAGGAATGCTCAGTGATATAGTCACAAAAAGACAATCCACAAGTAAACCGGTAGATAACCAACATTTTGGAGTGGTTTAAGGTTGACCATGCCTACTGACATGACCTCCTCAGTTTCTTTTAAGCCTTATTATGATGAATTAAGCATTGCGATTATTAAAGGGTATGTGGTTTCGGGATCCATGGTGGTCCCAAAGAAGTTCTTAGGAGTTCTACAAGGTCAAAATTATTTTCATAATAATATTAAGATGGTATTTGTCTTTTTTGCAGTGGAGTTTTCCAAAGGCTACATGATGTGTGATATTGCAACTGATTGAATGCAGAAACAGATATGAGAATTCAGCTGTCTTCTATTAAACCAGACATAAGACATTTGCAAAAATGTAAAACAATGCCATTGTTCTCATAAATTCTTTCTGTTCTGTATAGTTACTTTTATTTAAAAAATATGCTTTTCAGTTAACATTTATTATTACTATTTTAAATGAGTCATAAATAAATATTTTACAATTTTTTCAGTTTTGATTTCTATTATGGGTGAATATTGGCAGATATAACCCACATAAACTCACATAAGAGTTTTTTGAGGTTCTTAAGTTTTTTGTTTTTGTTTCGAGTTGGAGTCTCATTCTGTCACCCAGGCTGGAGTACAGTGGCATGATCACAACAATCTCGGCTCACCACAGCCTCGACTTCCTGGGCTCAGGCAAAACTTTGGCCTCAGTCTCCCAAGTAGCTGGAATTACAGGCATGTGCCACCACTTCGAGCTAAATTTTTATTTATTGTGGTGACGAGGTCTTGCTATGTTGCCTAGACTGGTCTTGAACTCCTGGGGTCGAGTAATCCTCCTGCCCTAGACTCCCAAAATGCTGGGATTACAGGTATGAGCCACCAGGCCCAGTCATTCTTGAGAATTTTTAATAGTGTAATTAGATCCTAAGACTAAGAAGTTTGAGAACCACTGATTTGGTGACTTAGAGACCTACCGAATACATTGTAAATAGCCTAGTCTTGGCCTTACTTATAGAAAGATGATCTAAACACGGCAGTCAGAAGGCCAAAACTAGAAGCAAGAAAAAAAATCCCAAAGAAGAATAACTGTTCATTAACCGCCAAAAGTGGGACAAGAATATTTTATCATCTAAAAGCAACAGATTTTTGAAAAAATGAACATATTTTTCTTATCTTAAGATTAGAAAAAAGCAAGACTTAGCAGACAAGCATCAATATTTAATAATCTATGGTAGAATGTTTTATAGGTGATGTTAAGATAAAAACAACAGAACTCAGCTATTCCATGAGAAAGAAAGCTTCCCAAGATTTCTCCGAGAAGTATCATTTGATGCCAGAGGTCAGTGCAGTTGAAGAATTTTTACGATCCCTTCAAATTCATTATAAACAGAAACTGATGATGGGACTAGAATGAAAACTAAAGGAAGGAATTTCCAAAAATTGGTTACAATTTTTTTCTTTTCAAAATTACAGCTAGTGATTCTTGCTGAGATGAGTAAGTAGCCCCTTAAAAAACCCGACTTACCTGTGTGCATAGCTTTTAACTGCCTGCTCAGAGAGAAAGATCAATGGAGTCCAACACAACAAAATGGAAAGTTTGTTCTTGAGATTTCCCATCTTCCCTTTTCTTTACCTCACCTTCAGCAGCTTCTCTTCCCCCACTCCCATTTTTACCCCTGAGTTCACAGCTTCCCATCCCCCAGCATTCTCTGCTTTCTTGACTTGAGTTGGAGTTCTGGCTTGTCCACTGGTTAGTGGTGGGACCGAAGCCACACCATATCTGCTGTCTGAGACTCAATCTACTCCTCTATACAATGGGATGATAATATGCCTGTCATACAGGGTTACTAGGATTAAATGAGAACACTCTTTGTAAATTATATAGCTCCAGACAAAATTGGCATATGATGATGATGATGATGATTAGTTGGAGTCTCATCCTGTCCCACAGACTGGAGTGCAATGGCAAGTCATGGCTCACCACAGCCCCTAGACTCAGAAGATCCTTTCACTTCAGTCTCCCAAATAGCTGAGACTACAGGCATCACCATCACACATGGCTTTTTTTTTTTTTGTAAAGACAAGATCTCACTATATTTCCCAGGCTGGTCTCAAACTCCTGGGCTCAGGTGGTTCTCCTACCTCAGCCTCCCAGAGTGTATTACAGGCATGAGTCACCATACCCAGACTAAAACTGGCACATTATTAACTTCCTAAAATTAACATCAATATAGAATATATATGTGAGACAGACCCCATACTAGGTGGGGGTGTTAAAGATGCCCTTGTTGTCCTGTAGGTCCTAAAGGGAAGCCAGTTCAGAAGCCCAATGACTTTGGGTTGGTGGGTGGAAAAATGGGCCAGAGGGCTATTTTAATGATGCTTTGACAGGCTCTCTCCTTTCTCCTGACTCCTCTCCTTCAACATTCCTGTTCACCACCGAGGAGAGTGATGTCAGCCCTTACTCTTGACAGATCCTCTTACTCCTGTTGGACTGTCCCTGAATGTTGGCCTCCCTTGCTTTTTTCAACATTGGATTGTTGTCTTCTTACCTACATACTGCTGCAATCCACAACCCAACCCTTAGAACATCTGCAGCCAGCAGCCTTACACCCTGTGTTTCTGGGGGCTAGGAGCATGAGGTGAGGGCCTTGATGGCGTGAGCAATGCAAGAGGAGGGAGGGGACAGACTGTGGGAGGAGCACAGGGGCAGAACTTAGTTCTGTGCATCTGGGGGACACACTGTGGAAGGCAAAGGGATCCCGAATACTCTGTGAGTAAATGCACTTAGGCAGGAGGGAGAGGATGGGAATGGTGGTGACGCCAATGACAGAAAGGAAGGGTAGGTTTCACAGGAAACATTCTGGACAGGTTACAAATACACTAAAACAAGAAATTAAAAACCTGTGTGATTTTTTAAATGATATTAATTACAGCAATTTTTATAAAATACTAAAACATGTGCACTTCATTCCCACGCATCTCTGTGACAATTATGTCACCCACTAGATATGTGTGAGCTTACCTTTATTGTTTTCTTTGACAAAAACGAACAGTTGCATCTGGGTGTTCATGTTACCCATGTAGCAAGTTTGCTCCCAGCAAGACCAGCAAAGGCCATAAACACCAGCTGAGCCCACAAGGCAGGCATAGAGGCAACATAGCCCTTGTTGACAAGTGGAGTGAGTGAGTGTGGGTATGTGTGGGTGTGTGTGTGTGTGTGTTTCTCTGTGTCTTCCCTCTCTCCCTTTTACTGAGCTGCTTCAGTTTAAAGAAGAGCAAAGGTTGGCGACTCCTGAATGCTTGTGCACAGTAACTGCATCTGGAATAATGATTTAAGAGTTCTTTTAATGTCAGCAGCCAACGAAAACATTCAAACAAAAGGGTCCTTGTGTGATTTTCAGTTATAAAGGGATCTACAAAGACTGTTCTGATTTTACACTTCTTACTTTTCCCAGCCTTTCATGTTATTGAAATAAATAACTAATTGGCACACATTAAACTTTATTTCTTTTTGGAGGGCACACGCAGACAATGACCTTACTGCTTTTTGAAAATCATCTTCCAGCAGAGTGGGGGAAAGAATAGCAGGAATGAGAAAGGTTTTTTTCCTTAATAATTTATATGGCAAGTTAAAAGCCAGGGGGAAATACAAAAATAAATAAAATCCAGCCCTGATTTCAAAGACATTACAGCATAGTCTGAGGGTCAGGCAGCCATGAGCATTAGCCATGGCTAAAATAGAAACTTCACCAATTTAACAAGAGACTAGTAAAAATGCAGAACAAAAAGTTTCATATTTTCATTAGAGGTTTAGGTTCAAAAAACAGGAGAGGAGAACCAAAAATTCTTATATTACCATATGTTATTAAAATCTGCTGAGAAAATTTAGCAATAATCAACAAGAATTTTTAAAGTAGCAAATCCTATCTTAAGCTAATTGGTAAAATAATTGGGTTTTTGTGTGTGTGTGTGTGTGTGTGTGTGTGTTTATTTGTTTTCAGTTTTTAAATACTCAATTTTTCCCCAACCACAAGTTCCCTTCTGCCAAATTCTGATACAGTAGATTTACTTTTATATGATGCCAAAAGAAAAAAAATGGGCATAATACAGGGATTAGCAAACATTCTTTGGGGAATAATTAGAAAAGTATATACTGTGAGTTAGGAAAAACAGGTAAAGCATAATTTGAGGTTTTTGTAATGAATCCCTGTATAGTTCATGGAAATAATATGAGAGAACATGGGAAAGAAAGCCTGATACTCAAAACTATCTTCCTGTGTGTTAAGAGAGCAAGAGCTGGGCAGGGCTAGATGGTCTCCTGACATTCTCAGGGGCGGAGTCAAGGCTACACAACCTCGTGTCCTAGTGGGATGGCAACAGAAAATGTGGGGTTGGGAAGCTGAGAAATGCTTGACTGTATCAAATAGCTTAAGTGACGGTTTCTCTGGATTTTTTTCCATCTCAGGCATTCAGGGCTGCATCTCCTGGAAGCACACGGGCACCCAAGAAACTGGCATTAATGGCTCTGGGTTTGAAGGCAGAGGGGACACTGAGCAAGTGGATGGAGGACCAGAAAGGGAAAAGATTACTCTAGGTTCTAATTTTTTAATAAAGTAAGACGAATTTACTTGAGATCTTAGAAAAGGAGAGAAAGCGCTTCTAGTCATGAATGATATGTGACAGGGAATGGCTTTCTACTCATCATTATTAGTTTAACATGTACACCCAGACGACAATTAAATTCGTGAACTCAGCCGGATTCAGTGGCTCAGCCTGTAATCCCGTGCCTTGGGAGGCTGAGGTGAGTGGATTGCCTGAGCCTGCAGGTTCGAGACCCGCCTGGGCAACTTGGCGAGACCTCATCTCTACAATAAATCAAAAATCAGCCGGGAGTGGTAGCGCGTGCCTATAACTCCGGCTACTTGGAGGGCTGAGGCGGAAGGATCGCCAGAGCCCAGCAAGTAGAGGCTGCAGTGGCCGGGAGCGGCCACTGCACTCCAGTCTGGGCAACAGAGTAAGACTCCAATTCAAAAAAAAAAAAAAATTCTTGAACTCAGACTAGAAAAAGTGCTGCCTACCTCATTATTGAATATCACTACGGTCACTCTTGAAGTATTTCCCTTGGGAAGCTATGCACTGATGCTAGCACCTAGTTCATCTGTCAAAGCAATTTTGGGAACTCTTTCTGGAATGGCCATCAGAGGCGTCGTAGTATTACCCTTGATGTCCCAGATGTCATCAGATATCTTCAATATTTCCTTTATCTTTGGGTTAAAAAAAAAAAATCCTTGGGGGCCAGATTGAGTGAATAGGGAGGGTGTTCTAATACAATTATTTGTCCAGTGTTGCCATCGGAAGCACCTGGTGTCAAGTTCTTGAACTTCATTAACAGACCACAACAATAACAACTGTTCTGACGGCCATTCCAAAATTGTGATACTAGGTTTCTTTGTCCATTATTAGGACTATCGAAAGACACACATATATATAATACACATATTCTTTAGGTAAGATCATGACAATACTGAACCATTATTTAGACATCCTATGGTTATAGTGACTTTAAAAACAGTCAACTTTTGTTTTAGCTATTCCTATAATTGATTTTTTTAAATGTGTTGGTGAAAACACAGCCATGATTTCCTTACAAATGTTCCTAACATCAATCTTTAAGAGCTAAAATATGCTGCCTGCAATGCTCCCACTTTTTCCTCCCATGGGAGTCTCTTCTCTTTTAAGGATGTTGGTGATACCCTTTGTGGTTAGCCAGCATGTTGGAAGCACCCTAACTACCAAATCTTGCAGTGGTCCCATTTTTTTACCACGTTCAAAAACATCGATATAGTGTCATAATCTGAGAAACTTTGCAAAATATCCAACTAGAGTTATCAAACTATGATTGATCTTCCAACTCTTGCAAAAACTTTGGTTGTTTATGTGTCAATTACTCTTCCTAATTTGATTGTCATTAGCTGGAATTAGTAAATATAAGGGTAGAATATATTGAATCATAGCCCCAGTCTCCTTCTCTGTATCTTGGGTTTTCCCATGTTAAGTTTCTGAACTATGAATTCTTTTTTTTTTTTTTTTTTTTGAGTTGGAGTCTCACTCTGTCACCCAGACTGGAGTGCAGTAGCTGCTCCCGGCCACCGCAGCCTCCACCTGCCAGGCTCCAGCAATCCTTCCGAATTCTTTACAAGAGTGTTCTCTAGGACTTAAGTCTAGGAGGAACTTTAAGTTAAGGAAAGTTTAGACTTAAAGGAAGTCTAGACTTGAAGTCAAGGAACGTTAAGTCAAGGCCTACTGGGATTACAACCTACTAGGACTACAACGATCGATCCAGCCCAAGCTATGATCCAGGGGCGAGGGAAAATACTCCCTCTATAAATTCAAAAGAAGAGTGAAAGACAAAAATAAAGTTGTATTTTTGAATCCATCCTAAGAGTTATGTTCAGCCGGTCTTGGTAGCTCAGTCTGTAATCCCGCGCTTTGGGAGGCTGAGGTGAGTGGATTGACTGAGCCCGCGGGTTCGAGACCCGCCTGGGCAACTTGGCGAGACCTCATCTCTACAATAAATCAAAAAAATTAGCCAGGCATGGTAGTGCATGCCTGTAGTTCCAGCTACTTGGAAGGCTGAGGCAGAAGGATCACCGGAGCCCAGCAGGTCAAGGCTGCAGTGGCCGGGAGCTTGCCACTGCACTCCAGTCTGGGAGACAGAGTGAGACTCCAACTCCAAAAAAAAAAAAAAAGAGTCATGTTCAATGTACTAATTTTCTTTCTTTCTTTCTCTCTCTCTCTTTCTTTCTTTCTTTTGAGTCAGATCTCACTGTACTGCCAAAGATGGGCAATATTTTAGAAAGAAAAATCCATTTCAACATTACTGTATCTCCTTCATACTCATCTCTGAGAACATCTAAAGTTTTGCTAACACATGATTCCTTAAAGGGTACATTCACCTTGATATATTCTTCACACACCTAAGCCTTTTCCTTGGCTTTTATAGATCTCTTCCCTACTAGGGTGAAAGTTCCTTAGATTCTCATGACCAGGAGCCATACCTTGTTTATTGGCAGAGATGATGTCCCATATTACATGGTACAAAGGGTTGAGCAGTTTATCAATAATAAAATTTTGTTAAATGGATTTTCTTTGCTTTTAATAAGCTTTTACTGAATGCCTATAATTTTTTTTGATCTGGGTCTCACTCTGTCACCCAGGCACGATCATGACTCACCACAGCCTTGACCTCCTAGGCTTAAGCAATTCTTCTGTTTCAGCCTCCCAAGTAGCTGGTACTACAGATGCATGCCACCATACCTGGCTAATTTTTTTTTTTTATTTTAGAGATGGGGACTTGCTGTGTTGCCCAGCCTGGTCTCAAACTCCTGAACTCAAGCAATCCTCCTTCCTCCCCCCTCAGCCTCCCAAAGTGCTAGAATTACAGGCAAGAGCACCACACCCAGCCTGTTACTCAGAACTCTTTATTTCCATCTCATTTCACAGTTGAGTAAACTAATGCAAGGTCCCACAATTAAGAGTTGAGTCAGCATTCACACTGAGGCAGGGTAACTCCATGTTCTTCATGACTTCATTGTATGTCTAGGACTCATTGATCTGTTCAATTAAAAATATGTTGGCCAGGCGTGGTGGTTCAAACCTGTAATCCCAGCACTTTGGGAGGCCATGGCAAGAGGATTTCCTGAGTCCAGGGGTTCGAGATCAGTCTGGGAAACTTGGTGAGACCTCATCTCTACAATAAATCCAAAAATTAGGCAGGCATGTTAGCATGTGCCTATAGTTCAAGCTACTTGGAAGGCTGGGGCAGAAGGATCACCTGAGCCCACCAGGTCGAGGCTGTGGTAGCTGTGAACATGCTGCTGCACTCCAGCCTGGGTGACAGAGTGAGACTCCAACTAAAAAAAAAACCCAAAAAACAAAAACTGTGTAACCGGGCATGGTGTAGTTTATGCCTGTAATCCCAGCACTTTGGGAGACCAAGGCGGGCAGAATGCTTGAGCCTGGGAGCTCGAGATCAGCCAGGCAACAAAGTGAGACCTCATCTCTACAAAATATTTTATAAAAAATGAGCAGAGCATGGTGGCACACACCTGCAGTGCCAATTACTTGGAATGTTGAGGTGGAAGGATTACTGGAGCCCAGGAGATCAAGGCTGTTATGAACCGTGATCATCGTGATCATGCCACTGTGCCCCAGCCTGGGCAACAGAGTGAGACCCCGACTCAAAAACTAAAAAAAATAAAAATATCCTGTGTATCAAACTTGTTCCAGATGTTGGAGACGGAGTAGTGACGCAACAAGCAAGACCTGGGCTCTCACAGAGCTCACACTCAAGTGTGAAGGGTCTAAAAATATGTGGTAAGAGGGCGAAAGCAAAGCAAACTGTCCAGTGCACCCTATGGTAACTCTAGGTTTAACCATTCCAGGAAGCACCAGACTGTCTTCCAAGGCAACCATACCAAATTGCATGTAGGCTGCAATTTCTCCACATCCTTGTCCAACACTTATCTGACTTGTTTATTATAACCGTGATGAGTCACATTTTAAATTTCTGATACAGTGACTTCAAAGAGCCATCAGATAATGGCACAAATCAACCAGATTAAGAAAAAGGGAACATCCTCAGTTGAAGCCCTGATTAACCTCAACACCAGCTGCGGAGCTCTCTTTGTGTTTTTGTGAGGACAATGGCGGTGCCCTGCCAGGCACTCTGTGTCTGGGACAGCCACCAGCTATTTGGAGACAGGTTTCCCAGATGGTCTTTAAATGATCAATCAGGCTACTTTTTCATGGCAAGACCCTTCCACACATGTTCTCCCTCCTGCTGTGCCAGTGAAAGCAAGGTAAAACACTAACCATTATTCAGCCCACAGAAAGCCAGCTGAGAGGGGTACTCACGTTCTTTCTCTTAAATTTGCATTTTACAAGGGCCATATCTCATCAAGACAAAAGTAGATCACCAGTGCATTGGACTTTTAGCAGAAGAAAAAGGTCACCTTTTTTTAAACGGCTTACATCAGATTTGTGGTCATTCTTCAATTGAAAAAATGCAAAATAATAAATTATTATATAAGTGCCTATTTTTGCATCTTAAAGGCAAGTTTTACTTTTTAAAAGACATGTTCCAGCTCTTGAGAATAATTATTTTTAAAAACTGGCCTGAAACAAACAGTACATAAAAAGCAAGTTGTACTCCCATGTAACAATTAGGTTTCGTATAGTCTGTAGTAATGTAATCATGGTATCTCAAATCCCCGGCATAGTTAACCTCTGCCAATATATGTGTACATCCCTGAAGAACGGGTGCAAAGGCAAAACTGTGAGCTCCAATAGGAAGCTTTAGCTCCATAAAACAATCACACATAGTTATATTAAAGGTCAAGAAAGAAGAACAGTGGAATTAAAACCTTGGTTTCCTGTCATTTTAGCTATGAAAGAACATTAGGCAAATGTAGCTAAAAAAAAATTCTTACCTGAAACATTCTTTACAACATGGTAACATAAAATTCTTGTTTCATTTTTTTTTCCAAGTGCTTTGATCTCACAGCTTTTTTTTTTTTTTTTCTTGTTGGAAACGCCCACTGGCTCCAATTTAAATAAATAAGATTTGTTTTGAGATCAGCTTCCATGAGAAGACACTACTGAAAAGCCTGCAATGTGCTCGGTATGATAAAGTTACTTCACGTTTTCTTTCTGTCAAACATGTAGATTATCACATTCTTCTTACAACAACTTGATGGCTTTTGATATAATACTCTGTTAAAATAATACTTCAAATAACTTGTGTCTCTCATCTAAAGATCTCACAAAAGTCGGTTTCATTACTACATCACCTCTCTGCTCAAGACCCATGAAAGTATGCACTTCCCTTTGCTGAGAAAGTTAAGATAAGATTAAGAATTTTTGCCAGGCATGTTGGTTTATGCCTGTAATCCCAGCACTTTGGGAGGCTGAGGCAAGAGGATTGCCTGAGCCCAGGAGTTCCAGACCAGCCTGGGCAACATGGCAAGATCTCATCTCTCCAATAAATCAGAAAATTAGCCAGGTGTGGTGGCACATGACTGAAGTCCCAGCTACTTGAAAGGTTGAAACAGCAGGATTGCCTGAGCCCGGCAGGTGCGTACCACTGCACTCCAGCCTGGGCCACAGAGTGAGACCCCAACTCTTTCTCTCTCTCTCTCTCTCTCTCTCTCTCTCTCTCTCACACACACACACACACACACACACACACACACACACACACACACACATACAAAGAATATTTTACACAGGAAAAAATCTTTAAGATGAACCATAAGCCACTGGTTCTCAAAACATGATCCTCAGACAACATGCAAACTTACTAGAAACACAAATTTGCAGGCCCTACCTGAATCCATTGAACCAGAATATTGGGGGGTTGGGCCCAGCAACCTTTTTTTTTTTTTTTTTTTTTAACAAGCTCTGCTGGTGATTCTGATGTATGTGAAGTTTGAGAACCACTGAGTTGGGCCAAACCACTTATTTACAATGGAAGCAGCTAAACCACAGACAGGTTAATGATTTGCCTAAAATTGTTAATGTCAAAATTGGGATTAGATTCCAAGTCTCTTAACTTCAATTAGTTCCAGTTTGCAAACTTTAAAGGTGTGAAACACATCAGGAAAATCTCAACTCAACTCCTTTCTCCCCAGCAGTGCCTGGTTGAGAGGCTCGAAGTTCCAAACGATCTGGAATCCGCAAAGAGAACGTGGTGACATTTGCAAACTCCTGCTCCAACCTCTTTTACTCCCCCTACCTCAACTTACATGATTTGTTTTCTAGGAAACAGAATATTAAATTTGGACACTTGAGGGTTTTGTTCTAGTTCTGTCACTGAGCACAATGTCTCCCTTCTCTTCTGCTTCCGTCATCTATAAACATAAGAGAGGGCTGGGTGCAGTGGCTCATGCCTGTACTCCCAACAACATTGGGAGACAGAAGCGAGAGGATTGCCTGAGCTCAGGGGTCCGAGACCAACCTGAGAAACAGGGCGAGCCCTCGTCTCTACAATAAACCAAAAAATTTAGCTGGGTGTGGTGGCATGTGCCTGTGGTTCCAGTTACTTGGAAGGCTGAGGTAGAAGGATCTCCTGAGCCTGGCAGGTCGAGGTTGCAGTGGCTATGAGCATGCCACTGCACTCCAGCCTGGGCGACAGAGTGAGACTCTGACTCAAAAATTTAAAAAAAAAACCAAAAAACACATAAGAGAGGTATCCGATTGTACAGTATTCGAATTTAAAATTCTCTAGAGCTGAGAAATTTCATGATTTCCCTACCCGAACTTCTAAACAGATTTTCTCATTGTCACCGTGCCAGATACAATAAATTCATAAATTTTCTGGTGGCCAGAAAATCAACGCTTTTATCACTCACTTTTTGTCAATCCCAAGCCTGTGCTCCTTATAATAACTAATGGGCTGTCATTGTTAAAATGTTAAACTATAATTTGGTTGTGATCATGAAAGCAGAATTTAAAGGATAAATCATAAATTTAATCAGGAGTTAAAGCTTGACAAAAAAATTGGACATTTTAACTTTCCTAGGAATGAAAATTTAACATGCTTGGAAGATCAATCTGAATTAATATCTTATAGTTTACTCTGTGGAATTGACCACAGTCTAAAGAAACAGCAAGAAAAATGTTTTTAATTACTTGAAACAAATAGTGTTATAATATTGGCAACTGACAAAGTCAGCTACTTTTTCAGTTTGGTCGTGTAGTATCACTTGTTTATAGACATAGTGATCAATACACAGATCCCATTAACATCTGCATAACTTCAACTCCACTTTGAGCAGGAATACTCTGGAAAAATGGAATTATCCAGATTGTCAAAGAAGGTCACAGCAACACAGTCAGAGAGGACTATATATTCCAAGCACTGCAATCATATTGCTCTCTGATCATATTTTCAAACCAAGGCTCTGGACAGGACATGAGCAGCTAGATTGCTAATGCATTCCATACCTTACACTGGGGAGATGGCATCATTAATAAACTCTCACACAGTCTATTTTCATCTCTTCTTTGTCTCCTAATAATCACTATTAACAGGAAAAGGACATTGTTGAAAAAAAAAGTTGCACTATTGAAGATGTTTTCTCTACCCATCAGCAATAAATATTGCTTCCTAACTTAAATACAAGCCTAAAGTAATAAATTCATTCTGGATTTTAAATTTCTATGTAACAAAGCTTTTTAGAGGATAAGAATTTTAACAGATGCAGAAATAAGTTAACTAAGTCTCCACATTCTAAATTAAATTTAAAAGTATGTGAAAAAAAGGAAGGGAAGGAAAAATAACAGTACTTCAGGAAATTTCACAAGTTGTTTCATTAAAATAAGCTATAACAATTGATAGAAAAGAAAAACTGTGAAATCAGTATCACAAAGGATTAAATTAGCCTCTTTTGTTAATAGCTACATGAAAATGCTGTACATTTTATTATCTTATTAAAGAAATTAAGAAGTACAAGATAGGTTTAATTCTCTTAATGAAATCATCCAGAGATAGTGGCCATTGAGAAAATAAAAACACAATATTTATATTTCTTCTTTTTTTTTTTTCCTGAGTCGGAGTCTCACTCTGTCGCCCAGGCTATAGTGCAGTGGCATGCTCACGGTCACTGCAGCCCTGACCTGCTGGGCTCAGGAGACCCTTTGCCTCAGCCTTCCAAGTAGCTGGAACCACAGGAGCATGCCACCATGTCCAGCTAACTTTTTTGATTTATTGTAGAGACGAGGTCTTGACAAATTGCCCAGGCTGGGCTCGAGCTCCTGAGCACAGGCAATCCTCTTGCCTCTGCAGACTAAAATGTTGGGATTACAGGCATGAGCCACCATGTCCGGTCTAGAACAATATTTCAATGACACTATTATGTATATTAGTTGAGCAAATAAAACAACCTAGAAGGAAAATAGAATGTTAAAGAGTTTTTTAGGACAGGAACATTATACACATATAATGTGCTGTCTATATATGTTTTTTGCCTGGATGTGATAGCTCATACCTGCAATTCCAGCACTTTGGAAGCAAGACCTCATCTCTACCCAAAAAATCAAAGTATTAGCCAGGTGTGGTGGCATGCACCTGTATTTCCAGTCACTTGGGAGGCTGAGGAGGGTGGATCTCTTCAGCCCAGGAGGTCAAGGCTGCAGTAAGCTGTGATCATGCCACTGCAATTCACAATTCACTTTGAACAACAGAGAGAGACCCTGACTTGAATGCGCGCCGTGTGTGTGTGTGTGTGTGTGTGTGTGTGTGTGTGTGTGTGTTTAAATGAGTAAAAAAGCCAGACTCGGTGGCTCAGCCTGTAATCCCGCGCCTTTGGGAGGCTGAGGTGAGTGGATTACCTGAGCCCATGGGTTTGAGACCCGCCTGGGCAGCGAGACCTCATCTCTACAATAAATCAAAAAAATCAGCCAGGCGTGGTAGCGCATGCCTGTAATTCCGACTACTCGGAAGGTTGAGGCAGAAGGATCGCCGGAGACCAGCAGGCGAGGCTGCGGTGGCTGGAAGCGGCCACTGCACTTCAGTCTGTGCGACAGAGTGAGACTCCAACTCAAAAAATAAAAAATAAAAAAATAAAAATAAATGAGTAAAGAAAAGAGAAGGAGTTGGATATTTAAGTCTATCAAAATAAATCCTAATTAAGACCCATTGCCATGTAAATGGTACTGTACATCCAAGTATTGCTTGTTCCTTCTTCATTCCCTCTGATTGGATGTGGCCCTATCCCATGGCTCTCCATCAAGGAAACCCACATATGGATTGGACTTGGAAGTAAATTGGTATAGGGACCCTCCCTCTGTCCCTTTCCGAGGTATAGTCAATTCAGAGTCCTCAACCTGGACCAGGCTCAGGACAGTCTTTGGAGCATATGAGGAAGGACAGTGTCACTAAAGAAGTCTCCTCCCAATGGTGTCCCAGGGACAGCTCCCTCGAGTGCTATTTTCCTGTCAAGTCTTATCACTGCTATAGACCTTTGTTGTTTTTGGACTCAGTAGAGAGCAACTTCAGTTGTGGATGAAACTGTTGGCTTAAAAAAATACTTCAAGGGAGAAAACACTGAATCACAGCATTCACCAGGACCTCGGAAGGCACAGATCTTGACCTTCCTCAGCCTCCCCATGGTGATTTCCTAAATGTGACCATACCCCACCCCTGAGCTCATTCCTACACAGGCCCTTGTTCTCAGATCATGTCCCCTCCTAGTTCACCAGGAGATCGTCCAGAGAGGGACTCCCTTCAACTTCCTCTGTCCCCATTTCAAAACTCTCTCTCCCCATATGTACAAGCGATTGGGTTTCCTGCCCGCTATGGGGCCAGACCGTCAGCACTTGTGTTTTACTGAAAAGACTCAGAGAAGTTCAGGAATTTGCCAGAGTCACAGAACGCTTCTCTGTATACGTAGTCCTTCTTGTCTGAGTCTCAAAGGAAGTATCTGGGTCAAGTGTTACTCTCCCTACACACATACACACACACACACACACACACACACACACACACACACACACACTCACCAATGCTGGTTCCCTCCTCCCATCTCTTTTGAGGATTTCTTTCTCAATCACTCAGTCTTGCAAATTCCCTTTTATCTGGATCCAGTCTTTCCTTTAACCCCACATCTAAACCCATCATTAAGTCCTAATGGAATTCCACCCAAAAAATGTCCTCAGCTCCACCACTTCACTGCCAAAACCCTGGGGCTGATCCAAGCACCATCATCTCCTGCTCTGCCCACTGCACAGGCCTCCTGCCGCCTTCCCGAGACTCCTCTGGTCCCCAGTAGGTTGTCCTCCAATAGTAACAGTGTGTCTCAAAGAAAAAAGGCAAGTCTGATCTATCTGCTGTGTCAAGCCTCCAGTTGTTTTGCACTGTGGTTAAAACCAAAGCCAAGCCCTTTGCCTGGACCACCGAAGCCCTGTGCAGTTGACCACTGTCTACTTTTAAGCCTCTTCTTCTATAACTCTCCTTTTGGCCTCTCCTTCCCTCCAGTACCCCAGGCTCACTCCTGCACCGCACTTCTTCCTCTCTCTGCTGGAGGGCTGTGCGTCTGGGTGCTTGTACAACGGTCCTCCACCTTGTCACTTAGGCCTCAACTCAAGTGTCCACCATACAGCGCACTGGCCTCCGGGTAAGGTAGGCCTCTTTCTCAAATCTTCTAGTGTTTTTGTTGTTTATAGCATTTGCCAACATAGAATTTTTTTTTTTAGATTAGAAAATATAGTTTATTTAGAAAGTCAATGAAATAGAGAGAGAGATAGGAGATTAACCTTCCCAAGGTAGGAGAGGCGGCCAAAGCTAAGAAACATGGCAGCTATAGCTCAAAGAGCCACATGGACACACAAAAGCTTAAGGAACTTTTTTCCTTTTTTTGACTAGGAATTTCACTCTGTCACCCAAGCTGAAATGCAGTAACACGCTCATGGCCACCACAACCTCAACCTGCTGGGTTCAGGCAATCCTTCCGCCTCAGCCTTCCAAGTAGCTGGAACCACAGGGGCATGCCACCAAGCCTGATTAATTTTTTTAATATTTATTGTAAAGATGAGATCTCGCTAAGTTGCCCAGGCTGGTCTCAAACCCCTGGACTCAGGCAATCCTCTCGCCTCTGCCTTCCAAAGTGTTAGGATTATAGGCTTGAGCCACCATGCCCGGCGGAACATTTTTATCTGTGTTCTTGGTTTGCATATGTCTATCTCCTCCTACTGTCATGGAAGCCCCCTCAGGGCAGAATTTTATTCACTGTTGGGTCGCCCTCCCCTTCCCTGCTAATAGTGTCTGCTACTGAATTGCCCTTTAATAAATACTCACAGGAAGAATGTGTTGTAAAGAGTCCATGAGTGTGTTCCTCTCAGCTTACACACACATTCACATTTCTCTTGCACTCAAGCACATCTTTCTGATACGAATTCACATGGAGCCCCATTGGCTTTCCTGCATTTCACCACAGACTTTCTTTAAAAAAAGTTTCATGGGCCAGGAGCGATGATTCAAGCCTGTAACCTCAGCACTTTGGGAGGACAAGGTGAGGGGATTGCCTGAGCCCACAGGTTCAAGAACAGCCTGGGCAACTTGGCGAGACCTCATCTCTACAATAAATCAAAAAATTAGCTGGGCATGGTGGCACACACCTGTAGTTCCGGCTATTTGGAAGGCTGAGATGGAAAGATCACCTGAGCCCAACCGGTCAGTGCTGGGGTGGCCATGAGCATGCCACTGCACTCCAGCCTAGGTGGCGGGGTGGGATTTCAAATAAAAAAAAAAAAAAAAAATGTTTCTCCCTTCCAACCACTCCTCAGCACTGCAACTTTGCCTCTGAGCTAATCACTTTATTCAGACTCCGGTGGGCCTTCCTGGTGACCAAACTCAATGGCTTCCTCCCAGTCCCCTTCCAAAAACTGCTTTACTGTTTTTGTCTTATCATCTTTGTATCCATAGAGCCTAAAGTCATACCAGGTACATGACAAGTGCTTAACATTTGTTGCATGAATCAATAGTTAATTAACTCATTGGACCTAAATTATCCCAAACTCTTGAAACTCTCTTCTTTGCCTTCTACAACACTGTTTTGTTTCTCCCAATTGACCATTTTACTAACAACAGTCTTTTCTCTCAATCTTCATCATTGGCCACTTTCTTTCTTTCCTTCTTTCTTTCTAGAAAGCAGGATTTATTGAAAGGTCAGAAAAGCTCCCACAGTGGGAGGGGACTCTAGAGGGTTGCCTAGCCATTTTCTTCACCAAAAATCTATATTCTCCTTACTGTTCATTGGAGGAGACCCTATCCATCCCAAGAGCTTCACTTGTTACTCATATGTTGAAGACTTGCCAATCCATACCTCCTGTCCCAATCCCTTGCTCAAGCTCCAAGTAGATACCCCCAACTTCCAAGACATAGCTTGATATTGGTCATACGTAATTGCTTCAAGTTCAGCTTGCCCAAATTGTAGCTCATACTCATGTTCCCAGGATCAGACCCACTCCAGTCTTACGTGTGTTAGCAGCCGCCTCATTCAATCAGTTGTACAAACGTGGACTCTTGGAACACTGCCTTCATTCTCTGCTGACTGTGCAAAGCACAAGAAGCAAAAGAAGAGGGAGGAAACAGAAGACAAAGGAGGAAATAGGAACAGGGAGTTGAGCGTTTTGCATGCTACCTTATATCATGATATTTCTATGAGTTTTACAAATATAACAGGTTTGCAAAATGTGTCTCATACTCCAACTGAGATGTGCTGGAAAATATCATTTCTTTATTCTGGTCTTTTTGCTAAGTCTTCAACTACTTTTTAATAGGAAAAACAAGGCTGGACATAATGGTTCATGCCTGTAATCCCAGCACTTTGGAAGGCTGAGGTAAGAGGATTGCTTGAGCCCAGGAGTTCAAGACCAGCTTGAGCAACATAACAAGACTTGTCTCTACAAAAAATAAAAATAAAAAATTAGCCTGGCACGGTGGTCCATTGCCTGTAGTCCCAACTACTCGGGAGGCTGAGGTGAAAGGATTGTCTGAGCCCAGAAGGTTGAGGCTGTGGTGAGCCATGATCATGCCACTGCACTCCAGCTTGGGCAACAGAGTAAGACCTCAACTCAAAAAAAAAAGAAAGAAAAACAAGTTGATGTTCAAGTTTGTTAAATGCATTAATACAGTCCAATAGTTTGAATAAGCCATTTAGGGACCACCAAGTCTATTCTTGAGCCCTCCCTCTTCTGGTTCTTCTTTTTTTGTTGTTTTGAGTTGGAGTCTCACTCTTTTGCCCAGTCTGGAGTGCAGTGGCACGTTTATGGTCACCTCAACCTCGACCTGCTGGGCTCAGGTGATCTTTCTGCCTCAACTTCCAAGTAGCAGGAACTACAGGTGCCCACCATACTTCTGACTAATTTTTTGATTTATCGGAATGACAAGGTCTTGCCAAGTTGCCCAGAATGGTCTCAAACCCCTGGGCTCAGGCATTCCTCTCACCTCTGCCTCCGAAAGTGCTGGAATTATAGATGTGAGCCACCATGCCCAGCTTCTTCTGGTTCTTTTGTAGGAGTTGTCCAGATGCACAGGAGGAAGGGTGCATGATAAATGTGACTCTGAGGGCTAGGGGAGATACCGAGGTTCTCAGATCCCACAAGACTCTAGAATTTCCCATCATGCTTATTGTTGATGAGATCCATGAGCTGGGCCTCTCAGCACAGCCAGGGCTCCACCTCGCTTTGGTCCTGCTGGCTGCTTTCCCTGAGTTTGGTGTCCTGACCTGAGCTCCCACACGTCCACTCCTGCATCCTTACTTCCTCCTCTCCCAGGTTCACCTGCCACACCTCAGGGACCCCCATGGCTGACTTGGCATCTGTCCCACATAGGAATTGAAGCTGAATCTTCAAAATATCCACTGCCATGTGTTTTTGAGACAGCATCCTAGAAAGTCTATGGCAGCCAGGCGAAGTGGCTCACACTCGTAATTCCAGCACTTAGGGAGGCCGAGGCTGGAGGATTGCTTGAGTTGTCCAAGCGTGTGAGACCAGCCTGGGCAACACAGCAAGACCCCATCTCTACAAAAAATATTTTAAAAAATTAGTCAGGCATGGTGGGACACACCTGTAGTCCCAGCTACTCAGGAGGTTGCAGTGGAAGGATCACCTGAGTGCAGGAGGTTGAGGCTGTGGAGAGCTGTGATCCACTTATTTAACGCCCTCCACCCTTAAGCCAGGGACTTGGAACAGACTGCTTGGCTCTCTTTCCTCTTCCCCTTTGCATAAATATTTTCTTTTTTCTTCTCACAATCCCCAGGGCCAGAAAACTTGTCTTTTATTAATTTTTTCTTTTTATTTTTAGAAATGGGGTCTCACCTTGTCCTCCAGGCTGGAGTGCAGTGAGCTAATCACAGCTCACTACAGCCTTGACTTCCTGGGCTCAAGCTGTCCTCCTGACTCAGTCTCCTGAGTAGCTGGGACTGCAGGTGCACACCACCATGTCAGCTAAGTTTTTTAAAAATGTTTTTAGAGATGGAGCCTCGCTATGTTGCTTACTCTGGTTCTGAACTCCTGGCCTCAAGCAATCCTCCTGCCTCAGCCTCCCAAGTACAACGAGTTGTTTTTTTTTTCCCTCCAGATCCTGCGCTCCTTTTCCACTCCATCTAGAATTGGGAATAGGAGTCTCTCCTCTACAGTGTGTGAAAATTTTAGAAGCTTACTACTCCAGGCTAAGTAGTTGGCATGCCAAAAAAAAAAAAAAAAGAATTAAAGGAATTTGGAAAATGTTTTCTCAAGATAGTCTAGTGAGTCTGATATAAATTAAAGCTGATGAAGTGAACTGTACCTATCACGTTAAGGTATTTTGATTGATCCTAAAGGCAACACAAGGAACCACTGACTGGTGAAAACATGATTTGACTTTTACTTTCAGAGATTACTTTGCCAGCAATATAAAGAGTAGATGAAACGCCAATTAGTGCTTTCCAGATTTTACGCCCATGGCATGCATGAAAAAATGGTAGCATTTTCACAAAGAAGGATTAGAAAGAGGTGGCCCAGGCCCTACCCAGCTGCCATGAGGGCCATGGGAATGGACACACTGGAATCCACTCATGATTACCTATTGATAAATAGCAAGTACACCTCTGTAAGGCAGGAAGCTAGTTAAAAAGCAACTGCAATAATTCATGCAAGGGATGATAACTGTCTCAACATTTGTTCTTCATGGCAGTAGATGTGGGGAGAAATAAATGGATTTGAAGGATATTGATGAGATAGAAGGATGGTGCATTTGATTGGACAGATGGATAAAAGATGGCACTAATTAGTGGAGCTGGACCGAGTTTCCAAAGCAGTAAGATGAGGATAATTTTCTTGCAATGTCTGAAGTAAGAAAGATATCATGAGGGGGCAAAAGGGTTGCTTGCTAATAACATAACATAAAATTTTTTTCCTGAGTTAGAAAAGACTTTAGAGATCATGTCATCCAACCTACTTACCCATATTACAGATAATAATAATTCTTACAGTTTACTGAGCACTTCCTATTGGTTAGGTGTTATGAGCTGAATATGTTCTCCTCACTCAAAATTCATATATTGAAGTCTGAACCCCCAATGTGATGGTATTTGGAGGAGGGGCCTAGGGGAAGTAATTAGGCTTAGATGTTGCCATCAGATTGGGGCCCCATGATGTGATTAATACTCTTATAAGAAGGAAGGTCAAGGAAAGGCCATTTGAAAACACAGTGAGAAAGCGACTGTCTATAAGCCAGAAAGTGAGACCTCACCAAAAACTGAATCTGCCAGCAGCTTGATCTTGGCCTTCCCAGCCTCCAGAATGGAAAGAAATAAGTGTCTGTTGCATCTAACCCTCATTCCAAATAAAAATGCCTGAGATTTATATCAATGAACTTTTAACACGTTAATCAAAAATTCTTTTTTTAAAATAATTTTAATTTAATTTGCTTAGAACAACCTTAAGGAGCAAAGAAAAAACACCATGTCAGGTCAAGAGAGACCACAGAAGAAAGGAAGAAATTTTATATTTTAGTGCTTTTAATGGCACTTTTAAAAATTGCTTTTTTAACAAGGGACTCCACATTTTAACTTTGTACTAGGCTTCAGAAATGAAATTGCTTGCCCAAGTCTTTGTTTCTTTCTTTCTTCTCTTTTTTTTTTGCTGTCTATAAGAAATGTACTTTTATTATTTATTTATTTAAAAGATGTGGGTGCAATTCAGTGTTAGGTATACAAACGTTGATTGTGCAGGTACCCTTGCTAATGAGGTGTGCCCCTCCCTCCCCTAACAGTTCCCCTCAATGGCCAATCCCACCCCTCTCCCCTGGCAGCTTCCCACTACTGCCAATTCCTTTCTTACAGTATTATGATAATTGTTCAAGGTCTGCTTATGAGCGAGAACATATGGCACTCTGTTCTTTGTTTCTGTGGTAGATCACTGAGTATGATAGACTCTAAATTCATCCAAGTTGCTGCAAAGTCCATATGTTTGTCTTTCCTTATGGCTGCATAATATTCCATTGTGTATATGTACCACATTTTTTTTTTATCCAGTCCAGCCTTGATGGGCAGCATGGTTGGTTCCATGTTTTTGCTATTGTGAATAGAGCTGCAGCAAACATACGTGTGCAGGTATCTTTTTTGTAGAATGATTTGAGTTCCTCCGGGTATTGTCCCAATAGGGGAATTGCTAGGTCATATGGAAGGTCAATTTCTAGATCTTTCAGAAATTGCCATACTGTCTTCCAAAGAAGTTGCACTAGTTAAAAATTCTTAAGTTTACCTCTCACATCTTATGTTAAAGAAAAACAGAGAATAGTCCTTGCAGACTTTTTAAAATATGGTAATATATAAATGCCAGAAGAACAAGACTGAGGAGAGGGAGAAGGATTGGGAAAGGAAATTGCTGAATTTCACCAGTGTTTTAATACTATTGAACTTTTAAAATAATGTACATACGATGGTCAACAATTAAGTTCACAAACCGTCCTAGAAAAAGTACTACCTTGTTGCTGAATATCACTAATTCACATTCAAAGTACTCCTCTTGGGAAGCTATGCACTGATGTCAGTGCCTAGCCCACCTGCCAAAGCAATTTTGGAGCTCTTTTCTGGAATGACTATCAGAGCTGTCATCGTATTACACCTGATGTTCTGAATGTCATCAAATGTCTTCTGAAAGGATATTCCTTTATTTTCAGATAAAGAAAAAAGTTATTGGGGGCCAGATCAGGGAGTAGGAAGGGTGTTCCAATACAGTTATCTGTACAATGCTGCCAACAAAAGTGCACAGTATCAAGTTCACGAACTTAATTGTCAGACCTCAACAAACAATGACAGACCCAGGGTTCTGCTTCACCTTCCAGTTTCTTCTCATGCCCCTTGCCCTTACCTTACTGAGTAAATTGCATCTGGGAAGCAGCAGGACTGTGTGTTGTTTGTGGCCCACAGGAGCTCAATGTTTTAACTCTATAGCCACAGGCACACCTGTAGAATCCTTCTCACTTCTGCTGGATTACCGTGCTGAGTCTTTGGGACTCTAGGCTTCAGCCCCTTCTTTGTCTCAGAAGCCCCATATTTAATGGTCTCTACAGTGTCATCTGGAGCTGAAGAATGGAGACAGGGGTGGACAACTTCAGATCTTCTCTACACCTGTTCAGATACAGACTACTAATTTTTTTAGTCCAATTCTATGAGGCACAATGTTAAGATTTTGAAGATGATTCACATTTAATTTAATGTAAGCCTGATACCTTTTCCTTCTCATGGTGAAAGACACAAGATAACTTTCCTCATTATTAGGGATGCATCATACATTACACATGTGATCAAATACCCAAGCAAAGTCTGGTTGATGTCATTTCTGTATTCAACATAACCATGCTCTAGCCTAAGGGAAATGACTCTCTTGCTCATTATACAACATTGTAGCTGAGTACCTGGGGTAAGATGTGCTATGTGATATGATTTCATTTTTGAAACATGGCATTTCTCATGCATTAGGCTTTGGCTAGCTTAAACTTCTTAATGGTATGTGTTGTTGGTATAAACAAATGCCAACCTTACCACAGCAGTGTCAAATTCCTCAGATGCCTCAGCACAATTAAGAAAACTAAGTCGTTGCAAGACAATCACACAGTATTAATGTGTAATCCTGAAGTGTAGTGACACCATAGCAAGCATGAACTGTGTTTTATTACTGAGGGGGAGAGAAGTCAGGTGGGTCTTGGGAAATTCCACAGCACAGACATTCACCTATCTACACAGGCTTAGGTGACGAGTGAGTGTTTTTGGTAAAGGAAGGTGTTTAACACTAAGGAATTCAGCTCCAGCTGTAGCAGCCTGGGAAGCCCATTCTACCCTAAGCCTGGCGCTACACCAAAGTGTTTTCCTGGATACCAAGAGCAGAGACTGGTGTCCTTATGACATGTCTTCCAGAGTTTAAACTGGGGACTGTTTCTACAATTATCATTATTTTTTTTCTGGGGAAGAGACAGTCCCATAAGTCTTTCTTTCATATTCGCAAACATCTCTCTAGAAGTATTCTGACTATATAGTTAGCAAATCAGAGCTTTAAAAGTTATAATGATTATTCTGATTGAACTGTTTTCTACTTTTTACTACAGTGTAAGGATTCTGTGAAGGACATTTTTTAAAATGCCCCACATTCAAAGACAGGGTTAATGTGAGGGAGAAAATAATTATCATGTAAGACAGATGGCTAGCCATCCAAAGTAACAGACGTCTTTGTGCACCACTGGAACTTTTAGAACCCGTGGGAGAAAATGACCCTGGACCGCCACACTGAATTTGTAGCTCAAATGATACATTTCTCTACTCACTGAAGGTCCCTCTGATGATAAATATTGTTAATAGAAACAGGAATGCATTTGAGAAGCATAAAGTTAAGTGGGGGAAAAGAACAAGTTGCAACAGCCTTCCCACAATAAGAAACTTCTTTTTGTTGTTGTTGCTAAAATTTCTGCCAAGCAAACCAAGCAATACTTTGTTTAGTGATCTAAACTCCTGAGGAAATTAAGGTAGACAGTGAAGAAAGTCTGAGAGGTACACAAGGCCACCTCAGTGGGGTTGGTAAAGTGAGAGTTCTTATGTTGAGCATCAGTTTTGTGGATGTTCATTTTGTTAAATCAACATGTGTGGGTGTGAGGCCAAGCACTGGTGTTTTTAAAAACCCAACCCACAAAAAAACTCCCCAGTAGCTCTAAGGTATAATCGGGTTTAAGAACCACTGGGCTAAACTCTTCACATCTGACCTTTGTGGACCATCTATCTCACTGCCTGGAAAGGAGATAAGCATCTGGCTAAGCTCTGGAGACTGAGTGTGCAGCCAGAAGGTTCAGAGCCCTGATGAAAGGTTCTTGGCTTGTTGGGGGCTTTGCCAAGAGCCAAAGAGTATGCTAGGAGCAGAGGCAGAGGTACTGGCTTGCCCTCATTGTTTCTTCCCTTTTTTTTTTGGCTAAAAGCGAAGTCCTTATGGCAGGAATGGGTTGGTAAGTCATAGCCTCTGGACTAAACATAGACTAGTATCAGGTTGGAAGGGAAGCAGCAAAGACAGGCCCTCAGGGTCATGACCATAAGCCTTGGTGAGAGTTAGCATATCTAATTCGTCATGGGAACTAACAGTAAAACCCTGAAACAAAAACTGTCTGTGTACTGTCTTCAGTCTAATAAGAGTGGAGCTGGGGTATTTATTTTGGGTTTAGCAGCCTGTCTTAGAAGGAGAAGAAAGTCAAGGCAGAGAATGAGTGAAGGTCACCTTAGAGAAATAAAGGAAGCATGCTGAATCCCTGAATTAAAGACCTAAACACAAGACCTGAAGCCATAAAGTTCTTAGAAAGAAATATAGGGTAAATCTCCTTGATATTGGCCTTAGCAGTGATTTTATGACTATGGCCTCAAAAGCACAGGCAACAAAATTAAAAATAAGCAAGTGGGTCTATATCAAACGAAAAAGTTTCTACACAGCAAAGGAAACAATTGACATAATGAAAAGTGAGCCAACAGAGTGGGAGAAAATATTTGTGAATCATATATCAGATAAGGGGTTAGTATCCAAAATATATGATAAACTCACACTCAATAGTAAAAAAAAATTGTTTAATGGGCAAATGACTTAACGAAATATTTCTCCAGAGAAGACATAATAATGACCAACAGGTAAATGAAAAGGTTCTCACCAGCAGAAAATGCACATCAAAACTGCTATGAGATATCACCTCATGCCTGTTAGGATGGCTGTTATCAAAAAAACAAGAGATAACAAGTGTTCAGAGGTTATGGAGAAAAGGGGACCCTTATGCATCATTGGTGGGATTATACTTTGGAACAGTCATTGTTACAAACAGGTTGGAGGTTCCCAATGAAATTAAAAACAGAACTACCATATGATCCAGCAATCCCTCTTCTGGGTATGCATCCAAAGGAAATAAAATCATCACCTCATAAGCGTATCTGCACTCACATGTTTATTGAAACATTATTAGTAATATCCAAGATATAGAAACAGCCTAAGTGTCCATCTAAGGATGAATGGATAAAGAAAATGTGATATATAGATGTGTGTGTGTGTGTGTGTGTGTGTGTGTGTGTGTGTGTGTGTGTGAGAGAGAGAGAGAGAGTCTGCAAAAATGACCTGAAAGCTTCTTTTATGCTGTTAAGTAGACCCTTATCTCCTCTAGCAGATGTGAGATTGCTGAAAATCAAACCCAGAATCTTAACCTACTCCTTACTGCATTACAATGTAAGTTGAACTCCCAGCCTCACAGGGTGTCTACAGTTAAAGTGAGGGTATGAATGAAGAAGGAATGGGAGCCTGAAAGTTGAAATGGGGACATAAAGGAAGATCCTGACAATCACGAATGGAAACATTGAGCTCCCAAATTCTGATGAGTCTTCTTTGCCAGTAGAAGCAGTTTTTCCACCCCCAGTGGAAATGGTTTCCATATCCCTCTGATGAAATTAGCCCTGCATTTTCTGAGGAAACTCTGATGACCCTGAGACAGTTGCTATGTAAGTCAATGCTGAATCCCCCTCAGGACCCACCCTCATGACCGCCCCCCCCCATTTTTTCTAGTCCTATAACTAAATTCAAGTCCCAGCAGGCCCCTAAATAGAAGGTACTAAGTGTAACCCATGAGTTAGTGTGCTGCACTGCAAAATAACTACTTGAGTTTTTTAACTTATGCAGATAGAAATTCGGGAACATGTGTTGGGATGATATTCAGGATGTGGGATAATGGTGGAAGACCAAATTTATTGACATGGGCTCACAAAGCAGGGAGTCTGCACTTAATGTTGCAGCTTAGGAAATCAGAAAGGGCTCAAGGGCCAAAAAGTAGCCCATAGTGAGCAAGTTGGAAAGGCCAGATGTGCTTTGGTTTAATGTAGAAGAAGGAATTCCAAGGTCTAGAGAGATTGGAATGTTAGTAGAGTTGTCATTTAAGACCTATTCATTCACCTCAGGAGAATTTTTTTAAAAAACATACTTTTCACCACTCCTGTGAGATTAATCTATAAGGAGAGCCCAGCATTTTTGAAGAGCTCTGTAATTGCTCTTCTCTGTAAGCCAGACCTCACAGTGGGAACTGCTGTCCCTCAGTTGGAAAACCTAAATGCAATGGGAGCAATTAGATCCCAGGGTAGCAGGAGCCAAGTGGCAGCATTCAACCACCAGGGACAAGGTGGGCATGGGTACCATAATGGACTACAGGGTCAACGCAGCAATCAAAATAGTTTAACTCACACCGATCTGTAGTGTTGGTTAGTTGATGATGATATTTCTGGAAGTGAATAGATAGAAGGCCTACTAAATTCTTACTTTTCTGTATAAACAGAAAAGTTCTAGGTCTAGTAAACAAACATCTACTCTGAATCATGATAAGAGAGAGTCATGACCCCTCAGTCAATTCCCAGCCTTGAGCCAGTTTACAGACCTAGAATTCTTGGATGAAGGAGAGACTAAGTCCCCTAGAAAAAGGACCCCAGTATACTGTAAAAAAATTTGTAACATTAATCTTTCTCTCAGTCTTCCACAAAGGGACATATAGCCTTTGTGCGTTGGAGAAAAGCAAATAATCAGACATTTTGGGGACTATTCAATACTGATTTCATGATACCCTAAGTGTCACTGTGGTCCACCAGCCAAAGCAGGTCAGGTGAAGGTCAAATAAACGTGGAACTTTACTCAAGTCTGTCTCACAGGTGGCCTAGCAGGTTCCTGAACCCATCCTGTGGCTATTTCCCCAGTCCTAGAATACATAATTGGAATAGGTATACCCACAAACTGGCAGAATTCCCAGATTGGTTCCATTTACCTGAGGAATGAGGGCTATGATGGTAGGCAAGACCAAGTGGAAGCCACTAGAACTGCCGCTCCCTAGGAAAATGGTCAACCAAAAACAATACTGCATTCCTTGAGAGATTTCAGAGATTAGTGCCATCATCAAGGACTTGAAAGATGCAGAGATGGTGGTTCCCACCACTTCCCCATTCAATTCACCTCTTTGGCCTCAGCAGAAGACAGGTAAGTCTTAGAGCGTGACAGTGGATGATCATAAGCTTAACGAGGCGGTGACTTCAGTTGCAGCTGCTATACCTGATGTGGTTTCATTGCTTGAGCAAATTAGCCCAGCTATAATTTGGAAGATACTCAGTTCTCCAGATCCCTCAATAAGGACCAGTTTGTTTTTAGCTGGCAAGACAAGCAGTACACCTTCACTGTCCTACCTCAGGGGTGTATCAAAATTGTCCAGCCCTGTGTCATCATTCAGTCTGCAGGGATCTTGAGTCTCTTTTCCTTCCACAAGCTATCACACTTGTCTTAGTTAGCTCAGGCTGCCATAGCAAAATACCGTAGGTGGGGTGGCTTAAATGGGGCAGATTTATTTCTCACCATTTGAGAGACTGGGAAGTACAAGTTCAAGATGAAAGCTGATTTGGTTCCTGGTAAGGGTTCTTTTTCTGGTCTGTAGTCTCATTGTGTCTTCGCATGGTCTTTCCTTGGTATGTGCATGAGGAGAGAGAGGGGAGAGATCTCTTTCGTCGTATTCTGGAAAGGACACTGATCCCATCACGAAGGCCCTACTCTTATGATTTCTTCTAAACTTAAGTAATTCCCAAAGGCCCCATCTCTAAATAGCATCACATTGGGAATTAGGGCTCCAACATATGAGTTTTGGGGAGGGGGCATACAAATATTCAGTCCATAGCAACACTAATTCATTGTGTTGAAAATATACTGATGGAACCTACTGACCAAAAAGTAACAGCTACTCTAGACTTATTGGGAAGATGTTTATGTGTCAAAGGATGGAAAATAAATTCCACAAAGATTTGAGGATCTTCTATGTCTGAAATATCTAGAGGTCTAGTGGTGTGGGCCATGTATAGATATCCCTTGAAAGATGAAGGTCTAGTTATTGCATCCCAATAAAATGTTGTAGGCCCAGCCTATAGACCAAAAAAAAGACACAATACCTAGACAGTCTCTTAATTTTAAAGGCAACATATTCTTCATTTGGATGTGTTGTTCCAGCCCGTTTGCCAAGTGACCCCAAAAGCTGCTGGTTTTGAGGGGGGCCCAGAACAAGAAAGGACTCTACAACAACCTGCTGTGGGCCAAATGATATGTAGGTGTGACTGTGCTTGGAGTATCCGCGGCAGATATGGATGCTGTTTGGCACCTTTGCAGGCCTCTACAGGTAAATCACAGTGAAGGCCCTTGGGAGTTTGAAGCAAAGTCTGCCACCCTCTGCAGATAACTATCTTCCTTTTGAGAAATAGCTCTTGGCCTGCTAGCAGGTCTCAGTAGAGACTGAATGATTAACCATGGTCCATGTGATCTGAGCTGCCCACCAGGAACTGGGTGTAATTTAACCCGCCAAGGCATAAAATTGAGCATGCAAGGTAGCACTCCAACATCAAATAGAAGTGGTACATATGTGATTGGACCCGAGAAGGTCCTAAAGGTGCAAGTAAGTCACATGAAGAAGTCTCCCAATGTCCATGGTTCCTCCTCTTACTACATTGCCTTTTCTCTCCCAGCCTGCACCTGTGGCCACGTGGAGAATACCCTACGACTAGTTGACAGATGAAAAGAAGACTTTGACCTGCTTTACAGAGGGTTCTGCAGATAAGTAGGCACCACCTGAAAGTGGACAGCTATAACACTACAGCCTTTCTCTGAGACATCCCTGAAGGACACCTTCCCTATAAGCATCAATTTGGTCAATGTACTTGGCTGTGCACTTTTCTTGGAAGAAGAAGTAGCCAGACATATGATTATATACCTATTTGTGAGCTGTGGCCAGTGTTTTGGCTGTATGATCAGGGAATTAGAAGGACCATAATTGGGAAATCAATGTCGAGGAAATTTGGGCAAGAGGTATATGCATAAATCTCTCTGAATGAGCAAAGAGTATGAAAATATCTGTGTCCCATGTGAATGCTCACCAAAGGGTGACCTTAGCAGAGAACAATAAGCAAGTGGATAGGATAACCCATTCTGTGGATACTAATCAGTCTCTTTACCTAGCCCAATGGGCTCATGAATAGAGTGGTCATGGTAGTAGTGATGGCGGCTATGCGTGGCCTCACCAAGACCAGCCTGGCTAAGTCACTGGCTGAATGCCCAATCTGCTAGCAGCAGAGACCATCACTGAGTCCCCAGTATAGCGCTAATCCCCAGGTGATCATCCAGCTGGTTGGTGGCAGGTTGTTAACATTGGACCCCTTTCATGGAAAGGACAGAGTTTTATTCTTAATGGAACAGAAACTTATTCTGGATACAGATTTGCTTTCCTATATGCAATGATTCTGCTAAAACTACAATCTGTGGACTTACAGAATGAATTACCCACACAGCATTGCTTCTGATCAAAGGACTCACTTCACAGCAAATGAAGTGCTGCCATGGCCCCATGCTCGTGGAATTCACTAGTCTTACCTTTTACGCCACCATCCTGAAGCAGCAGGCATGATAGAACAATAGAATGGCGTTTTGAAGACTCAATTACAGTGTCAGTTAAGTGGCAATACTCTGCAGGGTCAGGACAAGTTTCTCCAGAAAGCTGTCAATGCTCTGAATCAGCTTCCAATATATATTGCTATTTCTCTCATAGCCAGGATTCACAGGTCCAGGAATCAATGGTGGAAATGGGAGTGGCATCGCTCACCATTACCCATAGTGACACACACGGAACATTTTTGCTTCCTGTTCCGGAAACCATATGCCCTACTGGCCTTGAGGTTTTAGTTCCAAAGGGAGGAATGCTTCCAGCAGAAACACAGCAACAATTCCATTGAGCTGGAAGTTAAGACGGCCACCCAGCCACTTAGGGCTCCTTGTGACTCTGAATTAACAAGCACAGAAGTGCTGTCCAGACTGAATTATCCTGACTACCAAGGGAAATTGACTGCTACTCTCTACAATGGAGGTAAGGAAGAGTATGTCTAGGATACAGGAGATCCGTAGAGTGTCTCTTAGTATTATCACGCCCTGTGATTAAGGTAAATAGAAAACTTCAACAATTCAATCCAAGCAGCTTCATAATGGTCCAGACCCCTCAGGAATGAAGATTTTTGTCCCCCATCTGGTAAAGTATCATGACCAGCTGAGGTGCGTGGGACAGGTAAAAGAGAATATGGAATTGATACTGAAAGAAGGTAGTTACAAATACCAGCTACAATCCCGTGATCAGTTACAAAGACTAGGACCGTAATTGTCATGGATATTTCCTCTTTATTTTGTCATGGATTTGTGTGTGCACTTGTGAGTGCATAAAGTAAATATCTCTGTTTTCTTCCCCTCTCTCATTTCCTTATCATATAACATAAGATGTATTGACTGTATATCATAGTATTTATGTATTGTTAATTTTATATCATAGTTTTAAAGTTATGGGATATCAAGAAGAAGAGCAAATCTCATTCAAGGACGTTGCCTCCTCTTCTGGGAAGCAGCTGGTGCTTGTGTAGTTGTACACATGATAGTTGCATCATGTTTGACAGAATTATGACCTTGTCATTGTTTTCATTTGGCGGTTAAGTATGGTTTAATGAGATGAATATGGGTGTCAAGCTGACAAAGAGTGGACTCATGATGGTTATTATTATTATTATTACCTTTTTTTGAGTTGGAGTCCCACTCCATCGCCCAGGCTGGAGTACAGTGGCACACTCACAGCCACCCTAGCATCAACCTGCTGGGCTCTGGCAATCCTTCCTCCTCAGCTGTCCAAGTAGCTGGAACTACAGGCACATGCTGCCGTGTTCCACTAATTTTTTTAAAAATTTTATTGTAGAGACAAGGTCTCACCATGCTGCCCAGGCTGGTCTCAAAACCGCAGGCTCAGGCAATCCTCTTGCCTCAACCTCCCAAAGTGCTGGGATTACAGGCTTGAATCACCCAGCGATGGTTAATTTTGTCAACTTAACTAGGCAACAGGTATAGATATTTGGTCAAATATTCTGGGCAGTTCCATGAGGATGTTTTTGGGTAAGTGTAACACTTAAATTGATAGACTGAGTAAAGCAAGTTGTCTTCGCTAATGTGGGCCTTATCCAATCAGTTGAGGGTCTGAATAGAACAAACACAATGACTCCCCTTCAAATGAAAGGGACTGCCTTTGAACTAGGACATTAGTTTTTTTCTGCCTTTGGACTCAGACAAACATTAGCTGTGCCTGGGTCACGAGCCTGCCAGGCTTTGGACTGAATTTACACCATTGACTCTCCTGGGTCTCAGGCTATTTGAGCTTCCCAGAAGCTGCAGCATAACTCTGTGGGGTCTCCAGTTTTCTGACTACAGATCTTGGAACTTGTTGATCTCCATAATCACATAAGCCAATTCCTTATACTGAATGAATGGACCCTGTTGGTTTTGTTCCTCTGAAGAACACTGACTTGGCTAAAACAGAGACTAAGAGGAAGCACAGCCTTTTGTTTGTGGTATCCCCAAATTTCAGTAACTATGAGTCTTTTGTCTTGGCCAGTTTCTCAAAGGAGAGAACTCTCCAATCTCGTTCGTAGAGGGCAAATCTGATACTCAGAAATGGGGGAGGAGGGTCCAAGTTTCATCATTCAGTAGAAAGAAAGATTTGTATTCAATCTCCATGTTTTCAATATAGTACCTCACTCATTCCCACCCTTGGTTGTACCTGGAATCTCAGGCAGCCCCAGAAATAAACCTTCTTTCTTACATGGGTGGGGAGGAGGCTTAAGATGGGGATGAGGGTTTTTGTGTGACCACATCTGGCTGGGGAAAGAACCTGGTTTTTCAACCAATTCCCTGACAATCAGCTTCTACCCTGCAGCCCCATCAATATCTCTGCTTGCAGGTTGTAGATGCCTCAAATTTCAAAGACTTTCCGGTGTTCTGCAGTGTAGAGCAGTTTGTTGTTGATGAGTGCCCCATGAACCTACCTTCCCTGGCAAGTGCTCAGCTTTCAACATTCTCTAGTCTAAGTCAGCTACAACTTGTCCATTCGCTATCCAATATCCAAGATCTTCCAACATTATCATCTCTCATCTTTTTGTCATTGAGTGTCTTTGTCCATTTGGGTTGCTGTAACAAAACACCATCATGGGTAGTTTATAAACAACAGAAGCTTATTTCTCACAGTTCTGGGTACTGGGAAGTTCAAGATCAAAACAGATCTAGTGTCTAGTAACAGCCACTTCTCATTTTAACCTCACATAGAGGAAGGAGTAAGGGGTCTCTCTAGGGTCTCATTTATAAGGGTACTAGTGCTACTTATGAGGGCTCTGCTCTGATGACCTCATGACTGCCCAAAAGCTCTACTTCTGAATATCATTACTTTGGAGGTTTGAATTTTAACATATAAATTTGGAGGAAACACAAACAATCATACTACAGTAATAGGTTTGTTTTTTTAAAACACTATTTTTTTGTCAGGGTCTCGCTCTGTCACCCAGGCTGGAATGCAGTAGCATGATCACAGCTCACCACAGCTTCGATCTCCTGGGCTCAGATGATCATCCCTCCTCAACCTCCCAAGTACCTGGGACTACAGACATAAGCCACCACTCCCAGCTAATTTTTTAATTTTTTTGTAGAGATGAGGTCTCGCTATGCTGCCCAGGCTGGTCTCAAACTCCTAGGCTCAAGAATACTCCTGCCTCAACCTCCCAAAGTGCTGGGATTACAGGCAACCAACTGCACCCAAAATTCTTTTCTACTATTCTAGTGTATCTTTGGGAAGGAGCAGAGATAAACATATATATTAATCTGCTGGGCTTAAGCAGAATCTTTAGAATTATTGTAATATACAAAAGACTATGTCATGGATTGCTTATGAGTGTGAGGTCTATTGGGAGTGATAAACTAGCCTAATGTTGATTGTGATTTAGGATGCACAACTCTGTGAACATCCTAAAGACCATTGATCTGTGTGCCTTAAATAGGTGAATTGTATGGTATATAAATTACATATTGATAAAGCTGTTCTATTTATTTTAAAAAGACAACAGTCTTCATGGAGGTGAAGTCTGACTGTACCAAGGATTGAAGCTAGATGTACCAAGTTCAAAGATGGCTCATGAATGGGTAGATTAATGAATCTGTTATAAAAGAAATACTAAAAATCTCTTCTAAAAATCATCATAACTCCCAAGAAAAGCACAGTTAAGCATTTCTACAGACTTCAGTGATGTAATTCAAGGCAAATATTTAGGTTTGAAAGTGTGAACTCATAAACGATAAATCAAATCAGATGAGGCAATTCCACACAGTCCATCAGTTTACAAATATAAAATTTAGGGGGCTTAATAAGTTCCCTTTTGATGCTTATGTCTTAAACAGCTGTCAAAATAGTATTTTGTGCTAGACATTTTTTCATCACCTTTATTGAAGGATATTTTCAGCTCTTTCTTCACATGCCAGCTGTTAGGTTTGGGGGAAAAGCATCTGGTAATTTGGGGACATGTCAAAACCAGAAGCGATGTTCCGTTCATATATCTGCATCAATCAAATTGCTGGCAGGAAGTAAAAAAGTGTCCAGGAAAATTTCAATCAGGTACCAGAAATCCACAGGGTTAGTGTTTTGTTGCAGTAACCACTTTGTGGATACAATGGGGGGAAATGACCCAATAGAAGAACATCTGGAGTTGTCCAAATGCATCACTCCAGACCTGGGCAGTTTTTAATGTCATGAGAGTTATGATACCATCATTTAAAAATATGTCTCCGTTTAAGTGCCTGATGAGTTGCAAATAGTGTGATTCTGTATGGCATGGAACATTTGCTCTCTTAACATCCAGGAAAGTCACATTTGTTTTTTAGTTTGTGTTTTTATGACTGGCTGATACTGTGTGCTTACTTTGTGGTCCAAAACCTCATCCCCCAAGAAACAAAAACAACCCCCAAACTTAGCCCTAAACAGAACAGCTGTCTCCATCTCTAGTGGAAAGTGGACTGAGCAAGACTCCCATGACCTAACTTCCAGCGGGTGGCACATTTGCTATGTATGTGAACCTCATCCAGTCACAAGGTCTCTGGTCTTCGTTTTCCTTACTTATTAAATGGGTATAATCAGTCTATCCTGACTCACAGCGTAGCAAAAACCAATACGACAATGTGTGTGAATGTGATTTATCAACTACAAATTATTAGAAATCTAAATTAGCTTTCTAAGTGGCAGGGATATGGAGGAGAAAAAAAAAGAGGAGAAATAATAAGTAAGACCTGCCCAAAGAAGGACATTCTCACCTTTAATTCTGACAATTTTAAGATTAAAGCGATAGTTGGATAGTATGTAGTAGGAAAATTTTTGATGCCTGCTATCTGCAGTAAACATCTATTGATATTGACTTTTCCATACTGCCTCTCCTCTCTCTCTCTCTCTCTCTCTCTTTCTCTCTCTCTCTCACACACACACACACACACACACACACACACACACACACACACACACACACTGTTTTCTCAATGCATGTAGCTTTATAGTCCACAAAAAACACTACTCTTTAGAGCTAATCTACACACAACTACAATAAGTGAGTCAATTTGAAGAAAACACTGCAAAAAATAATCATATTGACCCACTTCTGAAGTGCCATGAGTACCTCCCCAGGGAACTGCCAAGGAAATGAGGTGATTCCCATTGGTTGAGAGTTGAGATGTTTAGTCAATAACTGGCACAGTGGACAAGATATCAATGATGGGTCACCCAAACATTGGAGACATGGCTACCCAGTTTCAAATATTGCAGAGACACCAAAAAAAAAAAATGCTTTATCAATTACTATCATCATCAAGCAGCAATTATAATGAGTTCTCATTTGTCTTTTGGTAACTAAACCTTGAAGCCTTTAAGAGTGGTAGGATTATTTTAATTGGCCCCTGGATAGCATCCTTCAGAAAATGGGAGAAAGTAATGGCTTAGTGATATTCTGTATCTGCTGCTGAAGTCAAGAGTGAGTTAGTCACATTACAGATGGTGAGTGGAAAAGCTGACCATAGGGTACAGCCAGTCAGAGAAAAGACCAGTGACCCTTGGATGTAAAGGACCCATGCCTTCCTGGGAAGTCCCAGCAGCCAAAACCATAATGCAACTTTGAAATAGGAGAGGTAGATGGGAAGAAACTGACAAAAATCAATATAGTAAATAGAGGTGTCTGAATACTAACTCCTCTCATCTCACAACTCAATCTCCTATTGATTTCTCCCTGCTGCCTTTACCCACTATTGCTACCTTTGATTTAAACAAGATTTTCACCAAGACAAAATGTCATAAGCAGGCACAAGAGATCTTCCACATGATGTGATTTTTAAGGGGGTTCCTTGAACATCTTAGGGAGACTTTGAGTAGTCATTGAGAAAAAGACTGCATGTTTCCAAAGCTCACCTTCTTTATTTCCATTTATTATCCGGGTGATCTTGAGCAAGTCATTTAGTCTCAAGTCACCTTCCTCAACTATAAATAGGAGTCTACAAATAGCAGTATCCATCTTAGAGGAGTGGGTGTGAAGTGAAATGAGGTCATGAATAATGCATAAGGCAAGTACTCCATACATGGAAAGAATTGTTATATTGTTCTTGCATTTACTAATGACTTTGTATTAGGGGATTTTTTCAAGGAAAAAAACATCAAATGAAATGTGTTGTGAGACAGATGTGGTTTTCAAGGTTTCAAGAGAAGTGTTTTATTAAAAGGGGGAAAAAGCCAATGTTAGTTTTGTCAAGAGAGCGTTGTATCTCAAACAATCAGTTTCTTGTTCATCATCAAGTTCAATAAAAGTGCACCGAATCCTAGAGACCTGATAATAACTAAGAATACTCACAGGCTTCTTCCTAAGGCTCCTTTTAATCATGGAGTCTATATTTGGGTGGTCTTACAATTAGTTGCTTTTGTGGTTTTATATATTTGCCACGTTCACAATCTGGGATATGTGGGGAAAACTTCTAAACTAGAACATTTGCTATAACCGTTGTCCTCCTTTCACGTTCTGGTTTTAATACTGAGGGATTATTATTCTAGAGAAACCTTTCATAAACTGAGTATTGTTTCAAAATCTGCTTATTTACGTTTCTCATGGAACTTTCTGTGGTACGCTCTGTTCAGTAGGAAACATCTGCCCTTGGGGTTTTTGTCACTGTGAGGCAGACTGCTACAGGACATGACATGCCCGGGTGCTCACAGATAACTCTCCAAGGTGAATTGACCCAGGCACACGTGTTCACAGCAACACCCACAGCCGTATCCTCAGGTGAATGTTCATGTGTGCCTTTGCAAGAACAGATAGAGGTGTGATGGGAAAATGTTTCCAGAGCTTTCAAAGAAAGTGTCTATTAGTGACAAAGGCAAGCCTGTTGCCCAGACAGTCTTCCATGCTTAAGTGACATTGTAACCCTGGATGCCTTTATTAAAGTGAGCTGACCGGGCTTGGTGGCTCACACGTATAATTCCAGCACTTTGGGAGGCTGAGGTGAGAGGATTGCCTGAGCCCATGGGCAACTTGGCAAGACCTCATCTCTACAATAAATAAAAAAAATTAGCTGGGCATGGTGGCGCATGCCTGTAGTTCCAGCAACTTGGAAGGCTGAGGCAGAAAGATGGCTGGAGCCCAGCAGGTCGATGCTGGGGTGGCTGTGAGTGTGCCACTGCACTCCAGCCTGGGTGACAGAATGAGACTTCAATTCAAAGAAAAAAAAAGTGAGCCCAAATCCTTTTAAAACTTTGGGAAGGACGGGCTCGGTGGCTCAACCTGTAATCCCGCACCTTGGGAGGCTGAGGTGAGTGGATTACCTGAGCCCGTGGGTTCGAGACCCACCCGGGCAACTTGACGAGACCTCATCTCTAAAATAAATTTTTTAAAAAAATCAGCCGGGTGTGGTAGCGCGCGCCTGTAGTTCCAGCTACTTGGAAGGCTGAGGCGGAAGGATTGCTGGAGCCCAGCAGGTCGAGGCTGTGGTGGCCAGGAGCGGCCACTGCACTCCAGTCTGGGCAACAGAGTGAGACTCCAACTCAAAAAATAAAAAATAAAAAAATAAAACTTTGGGAAGTTCTAATTGATCAGAGTACTAACTTCCCATAACAGTTTTCATGGAACTCCTGTGTGAGAAGTACAATGGAAGTCTTTTCTGTTTTGCTTCCATAACCCTGGCCTTCACATATCAAAATCAGCAAGTGAAATCCTCTATTTTTCATGAGACCAAGGATTTTAGGCAAAAAGAAAACTACACAGATGACTGTTTCTAAAACCAGATGACAAACCTTCCCAAATATAGATCAATACTCATTAGATATTTTTTACATCTATGTATATTGTTAGTCTTTAATTGAATCAGTTGTTCAAAACTTTACAGTATTGTCCCTGGGGCAGGGACTTGATCCAGAATTGTCTTTTGTAAGGTGGGCCCCTTGTGGTACAGGCATCCCCCACTAGGTAAGTGTTTTAGGAGCCTATCGACATCAGTGTACCAGCTAGCGTTGTTGTGAGAGACTGCATTCAGTTTCACTGAATTTTTTTTTTTTTGGAGATTCTTTCAATGTGTTTGCCTATTTCATATTGGGCGATTTACAAAAGCACCTGCCCACACTATCCTGAGTGTTCAGCAGTTTTTGACCAAAAACGTCAAGATCCCCGTTCCCCATGCTCCCTATTCACCCAATCTCACTTTGAGTCACTTTTTTGTTGTTGTTGTTTCCCCAATGAAAAAAGTCCTCAAAGTGAAACATTTGCTGATGTGGAAGAGGTAAAACAAAAACCAGCAGAAGCTCTAAAAGGCATCAAAATTGACAAATTCAAAAACTGTTTTGAGTAGAGGAAAAAGTGTCTCATAGGTGTATTGCATCAAACTAAGAATACTTTGAAGGTGACTGAAGTTTAAACATGTAAGAATAAATACACAATTTTTTACAAATAAATTCCAGTTTCTTGGGAGTCCCCCCATATCACTTCTCAACTCTGTATCTGGTGCCATCACATCGGTAGCCTACAATGGAAGTTTACACCATGGGAATAGGCATGTGCTACAAATCGAGACTTGATTTTCCCCAGTTACCTGGGTGCTCAACTTTTACAGGCACAGTCCTGGTTCTAGGCTTCTTTTCTAAAGCTGATGCCATGTGAAGCACATTGGGCACAACGAGGCTGTCTGGACAGTCCAGACTCGGGCTGGGTTTTCCTTCCTGCTTCAACAAAGTAATATGTAAAGAATCAAGGGCCACTTGGATATAGGAGTCCCCATATCTTGGAGTGGGAATATCAAGACAGCCTAATGAAGAAAAACTACCAGAGTAAGGGTTGGGTTATTTCCTCCCATTCTTTCTCTCTCTCTCTGTCTCTCGATACATATATAAATACATATATATATGGACATATCTCTCTTGAGATATATATATGGGTATATCTATCCATATATATATGGATTTTTAAACCTAATGCTTGCTTTTTATGGTTTTTCCTATTATATTTTATTTATTGAATTCAATTCATGTTTCCAGATATTTTCAATATCATATTTGGATCTTGATTCTGTTAGGTAACATATATATCAACCTGAGTGAAAGCACTTGGTAAACCATACAACTCAATATCATCATAAACTATTGCTAGTATTTTCATGCAAATTTGACAAATCAGTATTCACATCCAGGTTATTGATAACTGTGTTGAAAAGGATAGTGTCTTGGCATGGGCTTCCCCAAAGGCTTGGAGGCTGATGGTTTACTTAAAAGACAATCCAAGGGAGCCAGAGCAAGGGAACAAGTGGCGTGGGAGAGAAAGAGGAAAAGATCACAAAAGGTGCACAACAGAGTCACTTACTCCTGCCAGCACCATCCTGCCGAGGACTCTTGGTAACTCAGTAGATGATACACAACTGCCCTTCTGCGACATTTACCCTCTACTGCTGTCTTCTACTGATTGAGGCTTCCCCCTGAGGACAACCACTCCCCTGGATTTCCAGGCAGGGAGCCAACTTCCCAGGCAACTTCTGAAAAAACCCAACACAGAAAAGCCTGGGCTCTGCCAGCACCTGGGGAGCGCCACATCACCGTGTATGATGCCACGTGCGTCACAGCCACAGCAGAAGCGGAGGCAGGACGAGGAGATGTAGCTCAGGGCACCATGGCATCAGCTGCAGACAGAACGGAGGAAAAAGTCTTGAAAGTTGTTCATTAACTCAATAAGTATGTATGTATTGATTGATTAGATCAAATATTCACTAAGCACATCTTACTTCCAGGCATATTATAAGGAAAGTTCCTGCCCTCGATGAACTCATATTATAGTGGAGGAAAACAGATATTTTTTTTAAAAAGTAATAATATAATGACAGTCAATGATTCATGCTAAGAAAAAAAATTAAATAAAAAAGGCAGACTAGGCTCGGTGGCTTAGTCTGTAATCTCAGCACTTTGGGAGGTCAGGGCGAGAGGATTGCCTGAGCCCATGGGTTCGAGACTAGCCTGGGCAACTTGGCGAGATCTTGTCTCTACAATAAATCAAAAAAAAATTAGCTGGGCATAGTGGTGCACACCTGTAGTTCCAACTACTTGGAAGGCTCAGGCAGAAGGATCACCAGAACCCAACAGGTCATCACTGGGGTGGCGGTGAGCGTGCCACTGCACTCCAGCCTGGGAGACGGAGTGAGACTCCAACTCAAAAAACAAAAAAGGCATAAAAAGGCAAAGGAATAGGAGGTTTTGGGCATGGGGTAGGGGTGGGGAGTATCATTTTTAAAAGAATAGGGAGGGCCTCTTGGATGAGAAATAATCAAGCAGAATCTTGCATGAAATGCAAGTGTCTATGGGGATGACTTTCCACGGAGAGGGAAAAGCCAGTACAAAGATCCAGAGTCAGGAACAGCCCTGCTGTGTTCAAGCATCAGGGCCAGACACCGAGTTAAGCACAGAGACCCAGATGCAAATAACTCCTTGTCCTGTAGAACTTGGAGTCCTCTGAGAAAGCTGCCATTAGCTCACGAAACAATCACACAAATAAAAGTAACTGTATGCATTGTGGGAAAGGCACAAACAAATTTGTGTTTTTAAATGATTACTGTGATGTGAAGGACAGAGCAAGGTCCACATTTGGGGTCTATCTACTGTGTGACATTGTCCATTGCTTTATCATTTTTTATTTTTTTGAGTTGGAATCTCACTCTTGTCGCCCAGGCTGGAATGTAGTGGCATGATCACGGCCACTGCAGCCTCAGCTTGCTGGGGTTAAGTGATCCTTCCACCTCAGCTTTACAAATAGTTGGAACTGCAGGCACACGCCACCATGCCTGGCTGGTTTGTGTGTGTGTGTGTGACTTATTGTAGAGATGAGGTCTCATCAAGTTGCCCGGGCTGGTCTCGAACCCCTGGGCTCAGGCAATCCTCTCCCCTCGGCTTCCCAAAGTGCTGGGATTACAGGCTGAGGCACCGTACCTGGCCTGCTTTATCTTTTACTTCTCACTATCAACCTCTCACAACACTCCTCCCCAGGTGCTAGTGTTCAGTGTGCTTTATAGCCATCTATGTTCTGAAAGGCTTTCTAGAAACATGTTACTTTGTAAAAAAATGGAGTCACGTGTACCCTATCCTCCATTCCTGCATGGAAAAGTTGAAGGAAACCTAACCTGAAGCTCACATGGGCCTGATTTCCACTGTCATACTGAAGAGTAACTGAAGCTTCAAGAGCCAGTGTGGTGTTGTGGCTAGAACACAGACTTGACCTTAAACCTAGGTTCTGATTCTAGATCTTTTACTGATTGAAGATGTGGTTTGAACAAATTACTTTACCCCTCCAAGCCTCATCTGTGAAAGTGGAATAATAATACCAACTCTGGATCACTTTGAAGATTACATCAGATGATGTATGAAGTGGGGCTCAAAAAACCCTAGAACCTATAAAAAAATTTTGTATTTATTCTTACATGTTTAAACTTCAGTCATCTTCAAAGTACTCTCTGTTTAATACAATACACTTACTGAGATGCTTTTTCCACTGCTCAAAACAGTTTTTGTACTCATCAATTTTGATGCCTTTTAGTGCTTCTGCCATTTTTTGTTTCACCTCTTCCATATCAGCAAGATGTTTCCCTTTGAGGATTTTCTTCATCCAGGGAAACAAAAAAAGTCACTCGGGGCAAGACTGGATGAACAGGGAGGGTGGGGCATGGGGGTTGTGCTGGTTTTGGTCAAAAACTGCTCACTACAGCACGGTGTGGGCAGATTGTGAAAATCATCCATCATGAAATGGGCAAACACATTGAAAGAATCTCCAAAAAAAAAAAATTCACTAAAACCAAATGCAGCCTCTCACAATGCTAGCTGGTACACTCATGCAGATGAGTTCCTGAACACTTACCTAGCCTGTACTACAAGAAGCCTGCACTCCAAAAACTAATTCTGGGGTTTTTTTTGGGGGGGGGTTCCCTTTTGTATATAAAGCATCTGATTTATAATAGGCTGAAAATGGATTTTTATATTGACCACATTATAGAGATACTTGATTTGTGTTTTTTGTCTAAACCACAAACAATATTAAACAGGCCATGCAAAACTAAAGCTAAGTAAACAGATAAACTGAAAGGAGCCTCTAAATAGAACTGACAAACCAGTTTAGTCCAATTATCTCAAGACACATATTTAGTATCCATGAGAAACTGCTGGGGGTGGAGAGAAAAGAATATGGTAGAAAGTAAAAGTCAACAGCTTGTGGATGATTTCCTGGAAAAGTGCTTCTTTTCAGATCTCTTGTTTAGAGAGAGGACAGACGGACAAGAGACACAGATGCTGAAGCCTCAAATGGAGAAATAAGATCCTATAAGGCCCGATCCCAAAAAAGAAAATGCATTTTGATGGTCCAGCAAGAAATTCTTATTAGCTCAGGAAGGCATGTTCACCATCTGTCAGGGGAGGCTGTGATCGCATCACTGACTCCCACACAGCCAGCAGAGCCGTAATCATCTTTTACTAGGCCTCAGAGATCACAGGAGCAGGCATGCCCTCTCAGTCCCGGGACTGGTACCAACCATGCAAGGTTAAGTAGTTCACAGGTATGTCTGGGTCTTCTTGAGGTCGATTGGTATGAGAGAGCTACGCGGGACCTCAATCTGGAGAAGGAGGTCAGCCCCAGGCAGAAGCTCCCACACGAAGGAAGAGGAACTGGGAACCATGGGCATCTACTTCACTGTCTCTTGTGCACCAAACTAAATCGCCCTTCGACTAGACTGGAAGCAGTGATGAGAAAACCAAAGAGGATGCGAAAATTGGAAATGTGCAGTATTAAGAGCAAAAGCTTAATGTTGTCTGAGCAGGAGAAGCAGCAAAACATACGTTGCATGCATTCAGATGTGCAGCCAGAGGTCTGTAGACTTCTCAGGCTTCAGGTCCTTTCAACAGGTATCCACCCTCCTCCTCGCCACTGATCACAATAGCAACGCAGGTCTATATGGTGCCGTGCGGCTTACAAAGCAGTCTGTATACATGGTTTTGTTATCTTCATAACAACCCCATGAACAAGGTTGTTATTGTCCTTGCCTCAAAGTTGAGGTCATTGAGCCTCAAAAGAACAGGCTCTCCCAGGACGCATATGAAATAGATTTGGGTACAGGAATTTGAACCCTGGACTTCTGACACCAAGTTTGACTTTTGCAGCTTCACATTTCACAGAGTTGCAGATCTTCAATTTCCAAAGTAGTCCCACACTGGTATTGCAGCTGTCTGGTGGAAGTGGGGCACAGGGCGCTTTACCTGTGGCTCTGGGCTGAGGACACATCACCACATCAGAGAGGAGGGGCCCAGAGTATCAGTCCAAAGCCCAGTGGTCATCAGTCTAGGACTCAAGTTGCCAAATCTAAGGAAGTGTTTCTGAAAGGGGCTTCTCAGCCAAGTCAATAATTTCTCAAAAGCCAAAGTGATCCTAAGCAACTTTACTCTCTTACTGGTTGATAGTAAAAGAGCAGGCTTTTTTTTTTCTCTCTTTCAGTAAAGTATAAAGTGTGGGTTGGACAGCATTGTTTAAAAATATCTTTGAATCTAGGAATAGGATTAAAACGAATCATCTAAATCTTGCCTGAAGCTCTAATCTGCCAACTTCGTTTACTCATTGCCTCAAGTCAAGTCCTGATGTAATTGTGACCAAAAGATTTAGATGGAGCTTTTTGCTTTCATATTACATACTCTATAATTCTCATAACCTGTTTTACTAGTTAACGGAAATGTGTGATATGGCAACTCTCTGTCTTTACAATTTGAAGGATGTGTGGGTATTTCTTTTGATAGCCACAGTTTCTCTGCCATGAACCTCAATAGACATGTAAGCTCCATGAGGACAGGGATTCTTGTCTTTTTGGATGACTCATGTATCCTCAAATCCTGGCACACATTAGAAGCTCAATAAATATTTGTCAAATGAGTGCATTGTGATGACAGGAGTGGGCATTTTGCACTGCCTTTTGACGGAAAGTTGCTAGTTTGGAGACCTAACTAAAAATAGATTCCCTTATTATTAAGTACAACGGTTATCTTAGTAAAACAACATCAAGTATCTCTATTTCCCTGATGACAAAATGCATTTACTGCTTTTCCAGTAGCATGTAGGCCTCGACATTACTACATGATTATACAACGATAAAATATGTAAAATATAAAAGGTACAAATTATGTAGGCAGTGGTTTTCAGTTAGGGCCAAGGATTCCACATTGTAGTCCCACCCAAGGAATTATGGTCCCAGAAATGATAATAAGACCACCTTTGGTCAAGGAGTTTGTGGATTGCAAATGTCTAACAAGTCTCTTGCAGGAAAAACCCTTCCCTTTGTCTCCTCCCATCTAACCCACCACCTTAATCAAGATCTAACATTCATGTGACAATAAGCAACATCAAAGACCCGCAGCCTTGGACACTCCTTTGGGCCCAAATCCTCCTACCCCAAAACCCTTAAATATACCAATTTCTTTTATTTCTTTTGAGTTGGAATCTCACTCTGTCACCCAGACTGGAGGGCAGCGGCATGCTCATGGCCACCACAGCCTCAACCTGCTGGGCTCAGGTGATCCTTCCACATCAGTCTTCCAAGTAGCTGGAACTAAAAGTATGTGTCCCCATGCCCTGCTAAAATATACCCATTTCATGGCCCTTCGAGGCCACACTTGCCTCTGAGTGTTGGCCCCCTTTCCAATCTGTCAAAGGTGAATAATAAACTTTACTTCTTTCTACTGTCTTTCTGGGTTGTCATCTTACATTATTCCCACAGCCCCCTTGAATTGGCTGTGGCCCACCTTGCCTCAGTTGACCCTTTCACTTTCTTTTTTTTTTCTTTTTTATTAATCAATATTTTTTATTATGGTTTTGTGGGGTACAGTTAA
>NW_007090139.1:0-323 GCF_000164805.1 Carlito syrichta
GGACAGATTGTAAGGCAGAGGGAAATAGGTTCCAGTGTGCTCATACACCTGTTCGTGGATGCTAGAATCAGCATTCTGAACCACAGTTTCCCTCTCAACTAAACCTAAAAACTACAAAAAGTACAGATTGCAGCCTATGCTCCAACCTGAGAAGTGAACAAAGCCAGGAGACCCTCATAAGGAAGAACAGGATATTGCAGAAGAGAAATAAAAGCAACCCCACCTTCCCTCAAAAACGGAATTAAAGAAGGAGAGGAAAAGGGGGAGAGAGAGAAAAATCTACACAAATGAAGAAAAACCAAAAGAAGAGTATGGATCTCTCC
>NW_007090140.1:0-695 GCF_000164805.1 Carlito syrichta
GTTCAGTGTGTGCATGAAAGAAATGACAAACACTTGCTTAGCAACTGATTACGGATCAAGTAGACTCAAAGAGGACCAAATGGAGATTGTACAAGTGCAACCATATATATTTATAAAGGTTTTAGTTATAGCATCATTAAATATGCAGACTTTGGTCTCTTGATGCACCCTTCACTTTAACTTGGAGACTGCTGGTCTGGAGATTGGATGATAAGAGCACAGGTACAAAGTCAGAGAGAGGATTTGTAGTCCTCTTAGAATGACTGAGGACCTGGGCTATGGCAAGAACAGAGAGGATGGAGAGAAAGAAGGTTGTAAAGGTAGGGCAGACCAATTTTGGGAACTGGTTTGATAGAAGGTAAAGAGGCAGTGAGGTAGAATGGGTGATCCCCAGGTTTTGGGCTTAGGTGATTCTGGTGATAATTTCTTCATGATCCTAGATTGAGAGTATATTGCCTAATGATAGACTGAACCATCCTAATTGTAAAGCAAACCTCTCACTTATTAACTCTTTGGATCTTAAGTTCCTGAGACAATTAACGTATTTTGGCCAGAAGAGCTTCCTAGAGGGATTATTAATATACAGAAAAAAACGAAAGGCATTTTCTGATCTGGAGGAAAGAAAACAATTTTCAGGTATGATGTGTTAGTTTTGAGGCTCTAGCAAGTTTCAGCCTTTGGAAGCAGAGAAGAGG
>NW_007090141.1:0-354 GCF_000164805.1 Carlito syrichta
CCTCAGCCTCCCAAGGTGCGGGATTACAGGCTGAGCCACCGAGCCTGGCGGTACATTTCTTCTATAGCTAATTTAACTTGTTGCAATAAGACCAAAAGCTTCCAACTGTCCTCGTATCCTCCAAATGCTATGCGTTTAGAATAAAAATTTCTCAGTTCCAAGCTTCACCCAAGTAATGTTAGCCTCATCAAGAAGGCAATTCCTATCAAGAGCAAAGAGAGGAACTGAATTTTGTCAATCATTATGTAAACAAGTTGGTTTCTATATATTAATCTGAATCTTCTTGTACTTGAAATATATGAGCCGGGCTCGGTGGCTCAGCCTGTAATCCCGCGCCTTTGGGAGGCTGAGGTG
>NW_007090142.1:0-371 GCF_000164805.1 Carlito syrichta
CCTAGCTAGCAAACTGAATTAACTAGCTAAAACAACTAGCTAGTCAGCTATCCAGCCATCTGACTTAACTAGCTTTGAAATAGCTAGCACACTAGCTAGCCAACTGACTTAAAGAGGTGACTTAAATAGCTAGCCAGCTGGTTAGCCAGCTGACTTAACTAGTTGATTAATTAGCTAGACAGTTGGCCAGTCAGGTGACTAAACTAGCTGACTTAACTAGATATCCAGACGGCTAACCAGCTTATTTAACTAGTTCTCTACCTCTCGAGCCACCTGGATAGCAAGCTGATTTAACTAGCTGGCATAATAAGCTAGCCATCTGGCTAGCCAACTGACTTAACTAAGTCACTAAATAGCCACCCAGCTTGCTA
>NW_007090143.1:0-324 GCF_000164805.1 Carlito syrichta
AATCCTTTTCTTATAGTATTACGATAGTTGTTCAAGGTCCACTTATGAGTGAGAACATGCAATACTCAGTTCTTTGTTTCTGTGAAAGATCACTCAGTATTATAGACTCTAAGCTCAATTCTATTATAGGCTCTAGGTTGATGTGAAGTTCATGATTTTGTTTTTTATGGCTGTGTGATATTCCATTGTGTATATGGACCACATTTTTTTATCCAGTCCTCTTTTGATGGGCAGCACATTTGAATCATATACACATGTTCTTGCTATTGTGAACAATGTTGCAATAAACATATGTGTGCAGGTATCTTTTTTATAGAGTGATTT
>NW_007090144.1:0-322 GCF_000164805.1 Carlito syrichta
TTAGCTAACTAGCTAGCTACTAGGTAACAAGCTGACTTAATAGGATTCCTTGCTATCTAGCTGACTTAACCAGCTAGATAACTAGTTAGCTTAATCGTTATGTAAAGTGCTAACTAGGTGACCTAATAATTTGACTTTTCTTGTTAGCTAATGAGCTTGCTAGCTGACTCATTTAGGCTGACTATCTAGAGTCTAGGTGACCAACCAGCTGACTTAACTCGTTAGTTAAATAGATAGCTAGCATACTCAACCAACTGAATCAACCCATTTGCTAACTAGCTAGATAGTTGACTCACAAAGCTGACTTAACCTGTTAGTTAAC
>NW_007090145.1:0-346 GCF_000164805.1 Carlito syrichta
GAGCGGCCACTGCACTCCAGTCTGAGCGACAGAGTGAGACTCCAACTTAAAAAAAAAAAAGATTGTCACATGGACACGATGCAGCAAGAGATAGAAAGTGATTGAGGCTGGGTACAGTGACTCACACCTGTAACCCCAGCACTTTGGGAGACTGAGGTGGGAGGATCACTTGAGGCTAGGGGTTTGAGACCAGCCTGGGCAACATAACGAGACACCACCTCTGAAAAATAAAAAATACAAGAAAGTGCTTGAAGCCGGACTCGGTGGCTCAGCCTGTAATCCCGCACTTTGAGAGGCCGAGGTGAGTGAACTGCCTGAGCCCGTGGGTTCAAGACCCACCTGGGCA
>NW_007090146.1:0-337 GCF_000164805.1 Carlito syrichta
CTTAAAGAAATGGAGGACTTTCTGACATCACACAACCTGCCTAGGTTGAAACAAGAAGAAGTTGAGATCCTAAATAGACCAATAACAGTCAAGGAAATTGATTATGTAATAATAAAACTACCTACAAAAAAAAAAAAACCCTGGACCAGATGACTTTCCAGCAGAATTCTAAAAGACATTTAAGAAGGAGATGATGCTGATCCTACTGAAAGTTTTTCAGGCGATTGAGGAACATGGAACTCTCCCCAACTTATTTTATGAAGATAACATCACATCAATACCCAAGCCAGGTAAAGACCCAACAAAGAAAGAGAACTACAGGTCAATATCTTTGATG
>NW_007090147.1:0-356 GCF_000164805.1 Carlito syrichta
CTGGGATGACCTGAAAGCTGTAGTAAGAGGGGAATTTATATCCCTACAAACACACATGAATAAAATGGAAGGAGCAGAAATTCACAACCTAACAAGCCACCTAAAGAAGCTGAAAAAACAAGACCACAAAACTCTAATTTTAGCAGAAGAATCCAGATCACCAAAATAAAAGCCCAAATCCAGGACATAGAAGACAAAAAGATAATACAAAAAAAAAAGAATGAAACAAAAAGCTGGTTCTTTGAAAGGATAAACAAGATCGATGGTCCCCTAGCTAGACTGACCAAGAGAAAACAAGAAAGAAACCAAATAAGCACAATCAGAAACACAAAAGATGAAATCACATCTGACCCTGA
>NW_007090148.1:0-307 GCF_000164805.1 Carlito syrichta
TCAGCAGGCTCAGGCAATCCTCTCACCTCGGCCTCTCAAAGTGCTGGGATTATTAGCGTAAGCCACTGCATCCAGCCTTCAAAACAGTTTTGAACTCATCAATTTTGACGCCTGCTAGACTTTCTGCTGTTTTTTTATTTCCCTTCTTCAACAAAATATTTCCCTTTGAGGACTCTTTTCTTTCTTTTAAGTTTTTTTTTTTTTTGGTCCAGTTGCAATGGCTCACGCCTATAATCCCAGTACTTTGGGAGGCTGAGGTGAGAGGATTGCCTGAACTCGTGGGTTCAAGACCAGCCTGGGCAGCTTG
>NW_007090150.1:0-301 GCF_000164805.1 Carlito syrichta
CTGCTGGGAATATACCTGGAAGAACTCAAATCACTCTATAAAAAAGATACCTGCACATGTTTGTTTATTGCAGCATTGTTCACAATAGCAAGAACTGGAACCAACCATGCTACCCATCAAAAGAGGACTGGATAAAAAAAAGTGTGGTACATATACACAATGGAATATTACCCAGCCATAAAGAAGAACAAAATCATAAGCTTCGCAGCATCCTGAATGGAATTAGAGTCTATAATACTGAGTGATCTTTCACAGAAACAAAGAACCAAGTATCACATGTTCTCACTCATAAGTGGACCTT
>NW_007090151.1:0-325 GCF_000164805.1 Carlito syrichta
ACTTAATAGATACTTACAGATTATTCCACCCAACAACCACAGAATATACATTCTACTCATTACCACATGGAATGTACTCCAAGATTGATCACATCCTTGGCTATAAATCAAACATAAATAAATTTCATGAGGTTGAAATCTTGCCATGCACATTCTCAGACCACAGTAGGATAAAAATAAACATCATCAACAGCAACATTTCCCCAAAGCTCACAAGGATATGGAAACTAAATAGCATGATGCTGAACAACTACTGGGTCAACAGTGAAATCAAAGCAGAAATTAAAAGATTCCTGGAAACAAATGAAGAAACATCTTACCAAAA
>NW_007090152.1:0-372 GCF_000164805.1 Carlito syrichta
GGAGCGGCCACTGCACTCCAGTCTGGGTGATAGAGTGAGACTCCAACTCAAAAAACAAAACAAAACAAAAAAAGCCAGTTGACTATCCAGCTTGATAGCTAGTTGAAAAGCTAGTTAAATCAGATGGCTAGCCATCTGGATAGATAGTTATTTCAGCTAGTTAAGTCAGCTGGCTAGCTAGAACCTAGCTATATTAGTCAGCTAGTCATGGCAGCTAGGTAGCTAGTTAAGTCAGCTACTTAAGTCAGCTGGCTAGCTAGATAGCTAGCTAGATAGCTAGCTAGATAAGCCAACTAGAGAAGCCAGGTGACTAGCTAGGTATCTAGCTGCTTAAGTCAGCAAGTTAAATCACCATGCTAGTTAGTTAAGTCA
>NW_007090153.1:0-423 GCF_000164805.1 Carlito syrichta
GAGCAGATAGATAAAGGTATTATTGATAGGTTAAATGCTTTAGAATCAGCACTAGTATATGTAGGAAACCAAATACAACATATTAAAGTTCAAATGTCTGTAGCTTGTCACACTCAATTTAAATGGATTTGTGTTACACCTTTGCCATATGATGGTCAGAATGTCAGTTGAACTGATGTCCAGAAACATCTTATGGGAGTTTGGCAGTCTTCTAATTCTTCTTTGAGCATTCAACAGTTGCATAGTCAGATTACTGCTATTTCTCAGGCACATCTTTCCTCACTTTCAGTTTCTCAACTAGCCTCTAGATTTACTTCTTCCCTTTCTCAGTTTGTGGCTTCCAATTCTGTTTGGAATCTGATGTATAATTTCATTGCTATTGGTATAATTGTTCTTTTTCTGCTGTTTATCTTTCCAGTCATC
>NW_007090154.1:0-300 GCF_000164805.1 Carlito syrichta
CAATGGAATAGAATTGAGATCCCAGAAGCAAAACCTCAATTTCTCAACCACCTCATCTTCAACAAAGCCTCCACCACCCACTACTGGGGAGAGGAGAACCTTGGGAAAACTGGCTGACTATATGTAGAAGACTGACACAGGACCCCTACCTATCCCCATACACAAAAATTAACTCTAAGTGGATCACAAACCTAAATATAAATCCTCTAACTGTAAGAACCTTAGAAAATACAGGAGATGCTCTTATGGAAGTTGGAACTGGCAACCAATTCCTGATCAAAACCTGAAGTGCCCAGGTCA
>NW_007090155.1:0-417 GCF_000164805.1 Carlito syrichta
AAAAAAAAAAAAAAAAAAGAAAAGAAAAACTTGAGCATACATGTAACAAAACACATTCAGGAAGTTGATCTGAAACCTATACAACACTGGTTGGAAAAAAAACAAACAAAGATATCTAAATAAAGGAGGAGATATGCCTGTTCATGAGTTGGAAGACTCCACAAAGTCAGGATGGCAATTCTTCCAAAAATGGTGTAAAGCTTGAACACAATTCCAGTGAAAATCCCAGCAAAAATTTTGTGTAGCTAGAGACAATAATATTCTACAGTATGTATGAAAAGGTCAAGAAATTAGAATAACTAAAACAATGTGCAAAAGAAAAATAAAGGGGGTGGACCCCATCTACTCAATGTCAATATTTATTGAGTAGCTACTGTAGTCAAGGCTGGGTGGTTCTGGTGGAGGGTTGGGACATGG
>NW_007090156.1:0-362 GCF_000164805.1 Carlito syrichta
AGGAGGCATAGAGTATTGTACTATTGTGTAGCTTTGGAGTCTCATTATTAATTAAATCATCTGATTGATGTTCTCTGAAAATATAAACTTGTAAAAATATATTGAATGTAATGAATGGTCTCCATTTTGAATCTCAATTTAAATTTGGAGTAAAAAGTCTTAGAAAGAAGCTATTTACTATATTAATTATAAAGAAGTTCCCCAATATGAAGAGAATTATGTCTCCTTTCTTTAGACCCAGGTATAAGCAAGAAAATCCATTTTGTGTATTCTTGGACTCTTAGATGCTTTAATTTTAATGGGTCATAAAAATATAAAATGTTTTTTTACATGAAAAAGAGTTTTTTCTTCATATCATACAT
>NW_007090157.1:0-466 GCF_000164805.1 Carlito syrichta
ACTCACCTCAGCCTCCCAAAGGTGCAGGATTACAGGCTGAGCCACCGAGCCCGGCTACTTATTTTATTTTTAAGAGAGCAGTTCTCATTCTGTTGCCCAGACTGGAGTACAGTGGTGTGATTATAACTCACTGCAATCTGGAATCCTTGGCTCAGGCAACCTCTTGCCTCACCCTCCCAAGTATCTAAAACTACAGGTGTGCCCCATCACACTCAGCTATTTTTTTTTTTAGTCAGAGTCTCACTCTGTCACTCAGGCCAGAGTGCAGTGGCACACTGCTCATGGCCACCGCAGCCTCGACCTGCTGGGCTCAGGCGATCTCTCTGCCTCAGCCTTCCAAGTAGCTGGAACTACAGGCATGTGCTACCATTCCCAGCTATTTAAAAAAAAAAAATTTATTGTAAGCCGGGCTCGGTGGCTCAGCCTGTAATCCCGCGCCTGGAAGGCTGTGGTGAGTGGATTGCCT
>NW_007090158.1:0-341 GCF_000164805.1 Carlito syrichta
ACTCCAACTAAAAAAAAAAAAAGATCTAAAAGTCTTCAATATGCTTCTTATGGCTCTCCATGGCTGACCCCTGATGAAAACTCCAACCTCAACCTGGTTTTTTTGTTGTTGTTGTTGTAAATATTTTCTTTTTTTTTTCTGAGTTGGAGTCTCACTCTGTCACCCAGACTGGAGTGCAGTGGTCGTTACCGGTCACTGCAGTCTCGGCCTGCTGGGCTCCGGCGATGCTTCCACCTCAGCCTTTCGAGTAGCTGGAGCTACAGGCATGTGCTACCACGCCCGGCTGATTTTTGATTTATTGTAGAGATGAGGTCTCACCAAGTTGCCCAGGTAGGTCTCGA
>NW_007090159.1:0-434 GCF_000164805.1 Carlito syrichta
AGCCCTGACTCCACGCGCACATGCGCACTGCGCCCGCAGCCCTGGACCATTTGTCAGGACTACTCGTGAGACGGAGAAAAAAAGAGGAAATTTGGGGGTAAGAAGCGGCCGGTCGGACCGAATCGCCGGCGAATCTCGAGCGGTGTCCGTGCGCCGGCCACCCCTTGGTTTTCCTGGGCCGGGGGAAAGTTGGGAGACCTACCGCGGGGGGGAAGCGCACCCTCGTCTTGTGAAGCCGAGCAGGGGAGGGGAAGGACAGAAGGGGCTTCTCCCCCACTTCTCTGCGCCTCTGGGAGGCAGGAGAAAACTTAATCCCGGGGGAAAAGTGGGCAAGTGACTCGGAAGCGGCTGGAGGGGCGTCTCCGGGCATCTCACTCTGAAGTAGTGAGTGCGAGTGCGAAAGAGGAACAAAAGAGAGAGAAAAGAGAAAGGAA
>NW_007090160.1:0-357 GCF_000164805.1 Carlito syrichta
GCGGCCACTGCACTCCAGTCTGGGTGACAGAGTGAGACTCCAACTCAAAAAAAAAACTTCCAGACCAGGTGCAGTGGCTCAGCCTGTGATCTCAGCACTTTGGGAGGCTGAGGCGAGAGGACTGCCTGAGTCTGGGGGTTTGAGACCAGCCTGGGCAACTTGGTGAAACCTCTGGTCTCTACAATAAATCACAAAAAAACCTAGCCGGGCATGGTGGTGTGTGTCTGTAGTCCCAGCTACTAGGGAGGCTGAGGCGGAAGGATTGCCTGAGCCCAGCAGGTCGAGGTTGTGGTGGCCGAAGTGTGCCACTGCACTCCAGCCTGGGTGACAGAGTGAGACTCCAACTCAAAAAAAAAA
>NW_007090161.1:0-855 GCF_000164805.1 Carlito syrichta
AGCATAATGTAGTGACATAGGCTATGGAATTACATTACAAAACGTTAAGGTCTATATCAATAAATAAATGTACATGGCAACAATTGCACAAATGTAGAAAATGAAGTCATGAAATAACTGAAGAAATCATGATCAGATAACCTTGAAATTGATAATAATGAATATGATTTTCAAATTTAGTAATAAATGTATAGAAATACAGGAGCTGTAAATATATTCCATTTAAAATAATTACCTAATATTCATTTTTGATACAATTTTTTGCACAATTATGCTATCTCCCTATCTTGACTATTGTGAATAATGCTGCAATAAACATGGGTGTATAGATATATACTAATTTCTTTTTCTATGGTTATATACTCAACAGAGGTATATCTGGGTCATATGGGACTTCTATTTTTATTAATTTGAAGTCCCTTTATACTGTTTTTGATGATGGTTATGCTCATTTACATAGTAACAGCAATGTATATAGGTTATCTTTTTTCCCACATCATCAACACTTATTTTTATCAATTTTTGATAATAAACATAACAGGTGTAAAGTTATATTTGACTGTGACATGATTTCTGCTTCCCTGATAGTAATGTGGAACACTTTTTATATACCTGTTTGTCAATTTTATATTCCCTTAATTGTGCTCTTTGGCTTGACCTTCCTTCTCATTATAATGAATAACACAGCAGTTCTGTAAGCAAACTCTGAGCAAGGCCCCTTAAACTCTGAACCTGAATATCACTGGCACTGGATAAGCTTGGGGAAGTGATGCAATTTATGACCATGAAGGAGAGAAAAACAGAGTGAGAAGGAAAGAGATACAAAGAAGAGAGAGATAAGCATATAAACTGATA
>NW_007090162.1:0-342 GCF_000164805.1 Carlito syrichta
CAGCTGACTAGCTAGGTAGCTAGCTAGTTGTCAGCTGGCTAGCCAGCTCACTAGCTGGTTAAGACAGCTAGTTAATACATCTGGCCATCCAGCTGGCTAGCTAGTTAAATCAGCTGGCCAGGCAGCTGGTTAGCAGATTAAGTCAGCTAGTTAAGTCATCTGGCCAGTCAACTTTCCAGCTAGGTAGCTAGACAGTTAAGTCATCTAGTTAAGTTAGCTGGCTAGCTAGGTAACTAGCTAGTTAAGTCAGCTAGATAAGGCAGCTGGCTAGCTAGTTAAGTCAGTTAGTTAAGTCAATTGGCTAGCCAGCTTCCTGGCAGTGCAGCTGGCTAGTTAAGGTAG
>NW_007090163.1:0-369 GCF_000164805.1 Carlito syrichta
CTCACCTCAGCCTCCCAAAGGCGTGGGATTACAGGCTGAGCCACCGAGCCCGGCAGGAAAAGTTTTTAATTAGCAATAATCATGCCTCAGAGAAAACTCATTGGCTATGATACTGCCACTGTGCACAGTTATAAGATTTCTTTTAATAGGGCTGTATTTATTGCTTGTCTTATATGAATATAAAGTATCTTTTTTTAAATTTATTTTAAGGATGTGGGGTACAATTTAAGGTTAGGTATGCAGATGTTCATTATGTAGATACCCTTGTTGATGAGGTGTGCCCCCCCCGGTAGTTTCCCACTACTACCTATCCCTTTCTTATAGTATTATAATTGTTCAAGGTCTGCTTATGAGTGAGAACATACGGTA
>NW_007090164.1:0-301 GCF_000164805.1 Carlito syrichta
CTCAGGCAATCCACTCACCACAGCCTCCCAAAGGCACAGGATTACAGGCTGAGCCACCGAACCCAGCTTACAAATTTTTATAAGATAAAATTTAGATGACCTTGGGTATGGCAATGATTTTTAGATACAATACCAAAGACACAATCCATGAAAGTAGCAAGTGATCAGATGGAATTTATTTATTTATTTATTTGTTTGTTTATTTATTTATTTATTTATTGAGTTTGGAGTCTCACTCTGTCGCCCAGACTGGAGTGCGGTGGCCGGGAGCGGCCACCGCAGCCTTGACCTGCTGGGCTCC
>NW_007090165.1:0-345 GCF_000164805.1 Carlito syrichta
GCCTCTAATTTACTTTTTAAATAAACTATATTTTCCAATCTAAAAAAAAAAAAAAAAAAATGTCGGCCAGTCTCGGTAACTCAGCCTGTAATTCCAGCACTTTGGGAGGCCGAGACGAGTGGGTTGCCTGAGCCCACGGGTTCGAGAACCACCAGGGCAACTTAGTGAAACCTCGTCTCTACAATAAATCAAAAATTAGCCAGGCATGGTAGCGCACGCCTGTAGTTCCGACTGCTTGAAAGGCTGAGGCGGGAGGATCACCAGAGCCCAGCAGGTCAAGGCTGTGGTGGCCAGGAGTATGCCACTGCACTCCAGTCTGGGTGACAGAGTGAGACTCCAACTCAA
>NW_007090166.1:0-316 GCF_000164805.1 Carlito syrichta
TCCTCCGGAGATCCTTCCGCCTCAGCCTTCCAAGTAGCCGGAATTACAGGCATGCGCTACCACAGGCTGAGCCACCGAGCCCGGCGAAGATTCTGTTTAAGCAGCTAGCAGTGTCTGCCATATTTTAAATTCAAAAATAAAGTTTTCAGAAATAGATTCTGTTATGAGAATGTGAAAATGATGCTAGAAAGCTAATGTAGGTTGGGCTCGGTGGCTCAGCCTGTAATCCCAGCACTTTGGGAGGCTGAGGCAAGTAGATTGCCTGAGCCCGCAGGTTCGAGACCAGCCTGGGCAACTTGGCGAGACCTCGTCTCTA
>NW_007090167.1:0-313 GCF_000164805.1 Carlito syrichta
AATATCTCCTGAAGGGCCTGCCTGGGGCTATTTTATAGTTAGATTTTTTTTTTTTTTTTGAATCAGTCTCACGCCGTTGCCCAGGCTGGAGTGCAGTGGCACACTACTTGTGGCCACTGTAGCCTCGACCTGCTAGGCTCAGATGATCCTTCTGCCTCAGTCTTCCAGGTAGCTGGAATTACAGGCATATACCACCATGTCTGGCTAAGTTTTCTTAATTTATTGTAGAGACGAGGTCTCACCAAGTTGCCCAGGCTGGTCTTGAACCCCTGGGCTCAGACAATCTTCTCACCTTGGCCTCCCAAAGTGCTGG
>NW_007090168.1:0-530 GCF_000164805.1 Carlito syrichta
AGACTCACCTCACTAGAAAGGACACTCACAGACTCAAAGTAAGAAGATGGGAAACAAATTTTCGGGCAAATGGAACACAAAAGAAAGGAGGAGTCACAATCTTAATCTCAGACAAAATACCCTTTAAGCTATCAAAAATTAAAAAAGATGCAAAAGGCCACTACATAATGATAAAAGGTTCAATCCATCAACAAGAAATATCCATCCTAAACATATATGCACCGAACATAGGCACACCAACTTTCATAAAGCAGCTCCTAGTTAAACTAAAAAAAGATATCGACTCCAATACCATCATAGCTGGGGAACTTAATACTCCACTCACAATCCTAGACAGATCATCAGGGCAAAAATTCAGCAACGAGATCCAAAACCTCAATGTGACTCTTGATCAAGTGGACTTAATTGATACCTACAGAACCCTCCATCCAAAACCACAGAATACACATTCTACTCATCACTGCATGGAATGTACTCTAAGATTGACCACATACTTGACCATAAATCAAGCATAAGCAAATTTAAAAGGA
>NW_007090168.1:2001-2686 GCF_000164805.1 Carlito syrichta
GAGGAAGTCAAGCTATCTCTCTTTGCAGATGACATGATTGTATACCTTGAAAACCCAAGAGAACCTGTCAAAAATCTCCTTACACTGATAAAGGACTTTGGCAAAGTCTCAGGATATAATATAAATGTGCAAAAGACAATTGCATTTCTTTACACCAATAATAAACAAACCCATATAAAAAGCACAATTCCATTCACAATAGACACACAAAAAATGAAATACCTTGGCATCTTCCTAACCAGAAATGTGAAAGACTTCTACAATGAAAACTACAGAACACTGCTCAAAGAAATCAAAGATGACACAAACAAGTGGAAAAATAGATTGGAAGAATCAACACTGTGAAGATGTCCATCTTACCTAAGGCAACTACAAATTTAATGCAATAACCATCAAATTACCAGCAACATTCTTCTAGGACCTAGAAAAAACAACACAGGAATTCATATGGAAACACAAATGACCAAGATTAGCCAGGACAATCCTCAGCAAAACAAACAAACAAAACAAACAAACAAACAAACAAAAACAACAAAGCAGGTGGTATCATATTACCAGACCTCAAACTTTACTGTAAATCTGCAATAAACAAAACAGCTTGGTATTGGTACAGGAACAGGTATATAGACCAATGGAATAGAATTGAGATTCCAGAAGCAAAACCTCAATTTGTCAACCAACTCAT
>NW_007090168.1:3781-19970 GCF_000164805.1 Carlito syrichta
GATCTGAGTATCACATGTTTTCACTCATATAGTGGACCTTGAACATCCAATGTAATACTATAAGAAAATGACTGACAGTGGTCAAAAACTACGGTGGAGAGGGGAAGGGAGATAGGATTAACGGTAGTAAATATCTGTCTGGGGATGGAGAGACACCTCTTATCAACAAGGGTGCCTGAATGAAGCATATTTGTATACGTAATCCTTAACTGTACCCCACAATAAAAAATACTGATAAAAAAATGTGGTACATATACACAATGGAATATTACACAGCCATAAAGAAGAACAAAATCATGAACTTCAGAGCAACCTGGATGGAATTAGAGTTTATAGTACTGATTGATCTCTCACAGAAAAAAAGAGCTGAATATCATATGTTCTCACTCATAAGTGGACCATGAACAACTACTGTATTACTATAGGAAATGAATTGAAAGTAGTGGGAAACTGAAGGGAGGGGGATGGGGTGGGGAACTGGGATTGATAGTAGTCGATATCTGCCCGGGGAAGGGGGGCACACCTCATCAATAAGCGTACCTGCACAATGAAAATTTGTATACCTAACCCTGAATTGTACCCCACAATTTTAAAATAAAAATTAAAAGATAATGTATAAAAAAATAAAATAAAAAAATTTTAGTCTCGCTAAAAGACTCTCCATTTTGTTATCTTTCCAAAAGGCCAACTCTGCCTGTTGATTTTTTTCTCTTGTTTTTGTATTTTCCATTTTGTTTGCTCTATTTTTTGTATTTCCTTTTCCTTTGCTAGCTTTGGACTTTGTGTTCTTTGTTTTTCTTGTTCCTTGAGGTCATTTGTGAAACTCCCAAATTCAACAAATGTTCCAGAGATTTCTTTGGCTCAAGGTGGTGATGACAACTATTTTGGTTTATATTTTTACAATATTCAAACTATGAAATAATTATTTAAATGAGTTTTCAACTTGGAATACACAACAATTAATGGAGATTGAATGAGTACACTAATTAGTTCATAACTCAAGGGAACATGGTGTTTATGTACAATTATTTCCCTAGGCTATTTATTTGGGAGTGAAATAGTAGAGTCATAAAATAGGCGCATGTATTGGTCATCAAGGTGGTTTTAAGTGCTCTAGTCTTGTTTTTTTAAAAAAAATTGAAATATACTATCATCTTATTTTGTCTTGTGTTATGTTAAAATAATACCCAAGGCTGGGTAGTTTATAAAGAAAAATGATTTATTTGGCCCATAATTCTAATGGTTGGAATGGTCATAACTGAACAGCTACATCTGGAGAGGGCTCCAGGCTGCTTCTATTCAAGGTAGAAAGTGAAAGGTAGCCTTGTACACAGGGATCACATAGCAAGAAAGGAAGCAAGAGAGAGAGGGGGATGGTGCCAGGTTGTTTTTAACAACCAGCTCTCTAGAGAATGAACGGAAAACTCACTCCTAGGAAGTTGAGGAAGGGCATTAATCTGATCATGAGAGATCCACCCCCATGACCCAAACACTTCACATTAGGTCCCACCTTCAACATTGTGTATTAAATTTTCAACACAGATTTGGAGGGAACAAATATCCAAACACTAGTAACTTTATAAATATATGGGCTTAACACATAGAACAGGTATTGTTGTCTGTTTTCAAATAATATTATATGAACACAAGGGTACATGTTACCAAAGTTAAGAAATAGAACATTAACATTTTTAAAGACCTAGATGTGCCCCCCTCTAACCTCTTTTCCTATCTGCCTTACCAGAGGGTAATCACTATTCTAAGTTTTATATGTTATTTTTAATTAAAAATTAGCAATTTAACACAAACATGTTTTATATATATTTGTATGTACATATACATATGTAAACACATAAATGCATATACATATTTATGCATGTACACATATACTCTTAAAGTAATACTGTTCAGTTTAGCTTTTTTGAATGATCTAAAAATGGAACCATACTTCACATATTATTTGATAACTTGCCTGTTTCTTTTTTTTACATAATATGATGTATTAGGATTCATATATATGCTGAAATGTGCATTTGTTTTCATTGCCATTCCACTATATGAATAATGAATTATTTATATATTCTATTATTGGTGGATTTTTTATTGCTATTTCACTATATGAATTATGTATATATCTTACTTTTGACGGATATTTATGTGCTTTCTTTCTTTATTAACATTCTTCTGTCTGGTTCCTGATATTTATGTACAAGTTATTTCCCTAGGTTATTTATTTGGGAATGGAATGGTCAGATCACAGGGTAGGTACCTATAGAATAATATAGGGTAGTGCAATACCATTTTCCAAAATGGTTGTAATAATTTTTACCCTCAATATTATGGATGAGAGTTCAGGTTACTCCATATATTCACCTACACTTGGTATTGACTTTTTAATTTTTTCTAGTCAAATATGAAATAGTATCTTATATTGGTTTAGATTTACATTTCTCTGGATAAGGATCTTTTACTTTTTGTAGGAGACATTTGTACTTCTCACGTGACACCATTTGCCTTTTTTGTGAGGGGAGCCGTGTTACTTGCCTTTTTCTTACTGATTCCCTGAAGTCGTTAATGTAAGTTTTATTTTAGTTGTATAGTTTTCAAGTCACTTTCTCTAGCACTTGGTTTATCTTTTTACTGTTTTCATGGTGCCTTTTGATAGTCTGAAGTTCTAAATTTTAATATAGTCAAATTTATTAATTTTGGGGGGCTTTCATTTCTTGGTAAATATTTCCTTACTCTGAAGTAAAAAAAACTTCTATTTTTAATTATAACAACGTAATTTGTAGTTTTTCTTTCATATGAGATCTTAAAGAACTCAAAATTGATTTTATGTATTTTTCCTAATTATTCTAGCACCATTTACTGTTATAATTCGTCCTTTCTTCTTTGATCTATAAATCATAATTACTTTTTTATAAATCAAGTTTCCATTTTTACAGGGGCTTATTTCTTTCCACCCTGATTTATTCTATTCTATTGATGGTTCTTTTCATTAATTTTTGTGTTGATACTCACAGTCTTAACTGCAGCTTTATCGTATGACTTCAGAGATGGCAGAAATATATTGGCTAGTTTTAATCTTATATCTTTCATGTAAATTTTAGGTTTAGACTGGCAAGTTTCAAGAAACAATCTATGAAATTTGATTGGGACTACTATGAAGTAATTTAGAGAGAATTGATGATTTTGTAACATTGAGTTCTCATTCAGCATTATGATATATTTTTTCATTTGTCTGCAGTTCACAGTGGTTGGATCCACAGAGCCCAGATAACGGTAGAGACAGGCGGAGAATAGATCTGGAGGGCAAAAAGGAACTAGCACTTCTCCACTTTGTAATGTGCTGAGAGATTTTATTGTGAATCATTTTATTTTATTGAATGTTTTTGCATCTGTTGAAAAATAAACATATGTTTTCTTTTTAATGCAGTGAATCACGAATAGTCTCAGTTTTCCTCGAATAAATACGTGATCATGAATTATTACATTTTATATTTATTGCTGTTTTTAATGGACTGATCTATTACATAAGGTTTTTCCATCTGTATTCATGAGTGAGATTGGCCTTGTAATTTTGTTTTTTATACTATTCTTTAAATCTGATGACAAGGTTAGATTGGTCTCATAACATGACTTTGGGGATTTTCTCTCTCTCTCTCTCTTTAATAGTCAGAATTTGTGTAGCCTGGAATTACCTGTCTTTTGAATGATAGGATTCAGCAGTAAAGCTATGTGGACCTAGTAATTTTGTGTGTAAATGAGAGAATATGTTACCTACTGATTCAATTTCTTTAAAGACTGTAGAAATATTTTTTTCTTTTTTGAGTTGGACTCTGTGTCACCCAGAATGGAGTGCAGTGACATGGTCACTGCTAATACAGCCTGGACCTGCTGTGCTCAAGTGATCCTTTTGCCTCCCTTCTAAGTAGCTGGAACACAGCTGTATGTCACCATGACTGTCTAACTTTTAAAAAATTTACTGTAGAGACAGGCTCTGGCCAAGTTGCCAAGGCAGGTCTCCAACCTCTGGGTCAAGCCAATCTTCTTGCTTCTACTTCTTAAAGTACAGGCATGAGCCACAGAGCTGGGTTAGAAATATTTCTCTTAAATACATTTTTGATAGTTGTATTTTTTTCACAGAATTTGCCCATTTCAGCCTAAATTTTCTAGCTCATTATAAAAAAGTCATTCGCTATATTATTTTATTTTCTGTTAATGTCTGTATCACTTGCTAAGGCCCCTTGTTCATTTCTAATATTGTTTACTTGTGTTTACTCTTTCTTTTTTTCTATTGATTGATATTTTCGAAGTTTGTCTCTTTTACTGGACTTTTCAAAGACTGCTTCTGGCATTACTGACACCTCTGTTCTATTTGTGTTTTTAATTTCACTGATATCTGCTCTTATCTCTAACTTTTCCTTCCTTCTATTTTTGGGGGGTATATGCTCCTGTTTCCCCCCATAAACTCTTTAATGAGATGTTTATAACTATTTTATTTAACATTAACACATTCACATAAGGCTATAAATTTATCTCTCCAAATTCAGTTTCAACTTTAGTTTCCATCATTACAGAAAATTTATTAGAAAGTGCTTGTGAAATTCTTTCAAAGAATACCTCATTTTTTTGGTTGTAGTTAATACACCAGTTGTTAACAAAGTCAATAAGCATTAGAATCTAGAAGTACATGAAAACAGTTCTATCTATTGACAGTTCCTAATGGAATAAATACCTTTTGAGTTTTAGAGTTCTTTTCTACTGGACCAGCTGAGGTACATCAAGTTCATACCATTGTACAATGTTTGAAATACCAATAGCAAAGGATTTTCTTCCTACAAGAAACTAGCTATTGACTGCAATTTAAAAAGTTAGCTTATTTAAAAACTTTTTGTTTTTATATATTTAGAGGGCACAAGTGCAGATTTCTTACATGCATATATCACATTGTGGTAAGGTCTGGGCTTTTAGTGTACCCACCACCCCAATAGTGAGTATAGTACCCAGTAGGTAATTTTTCAACCCTCCCCCCGAATCCTGCTACCTTTTGTAGTCTCCAGTGTCTATTATTTAACTCTGTACTTTGTATGTCCATGTGTACCCATTGTTTAGTTACCACTTATAAGAAAATGTGGCCCAGCAGGTCGAGGCTGTGGTGACCGGAAGCGACCACTGCACTCCAGTCTGGGCGACAGAGTGAGACTCCAACTCAAAAAAAAAAAGAAAATGTGGTATTTGACTTTCTGAGTTATTTTACTGAGGATAATGGCCTCTAGTTTGATCTATGTTGCTGCAAAAGTAATGTTTTAATTAGTAATATTTTTTGGCTGAGTAGTATTCCATGGTGTGTGTGTGTGTGTGTGTGTGTGTGTGTGTGTGTGTGTGTGTGTATAGATGGCTCACATTTTCTTTATCTAGTCCTCCATTGATGGAGATTTAGATTGATTCCATATTTTTGCTATTGTGTATAGTGCTGCAATGAACATATAATGCAGATTTTTAAAAATATAATGATTTCTTTCTGTTTGGATATATACCCAGTAGTGAGATTGGAGAATCAAATGGTAGGTTCTATTTTTAGTTATTTGAGAAATCTCCATACTATTTTCTATAAAGATGTACCAATCTACATTCCCACCAATAATGTGTAAGGATCCCATTTTCCCAGCATTCTTGCCAATATCTGTTGTTTTTAAGCTTTTTAATAATATGCAACTTCAACTTTAATGAACATACTTTTATGTGTGTGGTGTTTTTATTATTTTGTTCTCATTAGTTTCTAGACTGCACTAAGACTTTATTTTTATATCAGTTGAATAGGATTGTGTGTGTTTTCAAATTCCCAAATATGTATTATTTTTTCTTACTTATTTTTTTTAAGAGACAGGGATCTCACTATATTGCCTAGGTTAGACTTAAACTCTTGGGCTCAAGCAATTCACCTGCCTCAGTCTCCAGAGTATTTGGGACTACAGATGCTTGCCATGGCTCTTACCTGGCTCTTATTAATTTTTTTTTTTTTTTTTTGAGTTGGAGTCTCACTCTGTCGCACAGACTGGAGTGCAGTGGCCGCTCCCGGCCACTGCAGCCTCGACCTGCTGGGCTCCGGCGATCCTTCCGCCTCAGTCTTCCAAGTAGCCGGAATTACAGGCATGCGCTACCACGCCCAGCTGATTTTTTGAGAGATGAGGTCTCGCTGCCCAGGCGGGTCTCTAACCCGCGGGCTCAGGAAATCCACTCACCTCAACCTCCCAAAGGCGTGGGATTACAGACTGAGCCACCGAGCCCGGCTCTATTATTGATTTTTAATTTAACTGTCTTGTGGCCAGAAGATGTGATCTGTGGAATAGCCAACCTTTAAAATGTGTTAACACTAGATTTATGTTCTAGTGTATGACCAGTTTTTATACATGTCCAATATATGCTTAAGAACAATATATGTATTCCCCAGTTGGTTGGATATGACAAATCTATTAGTTAAGATTTTATATTGTGTTATTAAATAATTTGTTATTTACTTTTTTCTGCTTGATCATTTGATACTGATATAAGTGTATTCAAATCTCTTACTATGTTTATAAATTTGTTAATCTCTTTCTAGTTTAGCAGAATTTCACTTTATGTATTTTGAGTTTATATTCTTAGGTATAGATAAGTTAGGAGTTTTATATCATGTTTTAGTGAATGTCTTTATTTGTATACTGCTTTTTTGCCTTGAAGTCCACTTTTTGTCCAATCATTCAACTAGTTATTAGCTGGTAATTGCTTCCAACTTCTGACTTTAAATATTTTTGTTTTCTTTTTCTTTTTTCGAGTCGGAGTCTCACTCTGTTGCCCAGGCTGGAGTGCAGTGGCTCACTCATGGCCACCCCAGTGTCGACCTGCTGGGCTCTGGTTATCTTTCCACCTCAGCCTTCCAAGTAATCAGAACTACAGGCGTGTGCTACCATGCTCGGCTAATTTTTTGATTTATCGTAGAGATGAGGTCTCACCATGTTGCCCAGGCTGGTCTCAAACCCGCGGGCTCAGGCAATCCTTTTGCCTCAACCCCCCAAAATGCTGAGGTTACAGGCTTGAGCCTATTTTTGTTTTCTTAAATAATGGTTATATCTCTTATGAATAACATGTAGCTGAATTTCTAGAACCATTTACTAAAATTAATATGTATACAGAAATATACATGAATCATAACTATGCTGCTTAATGAATTTTTGCAAACTGGACTCAGTTGTGTAACCAACAACTGAATCATGAAAGAAACCCTTACCACCTCCCCAGATTACCTTCCTTCTCCTTCTAGTCACATCTTCCTCCTCCACCCTCTTTCCTTCTTCTCCTTCCACTGTCCTTACCTCTCACCTCATGGATTAGTTTTGACTGGTTTTGTGCTTCATGTAAATGGAATCATACATTGTGTTTTCTTTTGTATCTACCATCTTCCACTCGGCATGATGTGTAAGAGATTCAATCAATTGGTACATGTAGATTGTTCATTCTCATTGCTATATGGGATTTTGTTGCATAATATACTACAATATATTTCTCCATTCCACTGTGGAATGGTTGTTTGAGAAGTTTCCATGTTTTGGCCTTTTGCTTTTGTTTTTTTTTTAATATGCTACTTGGAATACTGGAGAACATGACTTCCTGTGAAGTGACATTTCTGTTGGGTATATGCTGAGGAATTAATGAATATAATTTCTTCTGGTTACTTATATATGTAGGTTTATTTCCTATCACGTCACTATTTGTATCACTTTAACTTTTTCTATCTTTCCCCTTCCTTGCCTTATTTTCAATTAAGTTTTTTTCCCCCCTCTGCTTGTTTGGAATTCTTATGTTCTATAGCTGTTCTTTTTTGTGGTCATTCTGTCTGTTTTAGCATATATACTTAATACAATAAGTCTGTCTTTACCTTTCTCTTAAATGATATAAGGGCAAACTCTGATAATCTCCCTGTGCAATGTATACATTCTTGCTGTCCAGTATTTTCATTCTGTCCTATTTAAAAAAAAATCGACTGTATATTTGACATTTATATTGGTTTGTGTTCTGTCAATAATTGATATTATCCAAATATTTATTAGTTTTTTCTATTTTTTGTATCAAAGACCTTCCTTCTAGCATAATTTCCATGTGTTTAAAGTACATTCTTTTTTTTTTTTTTTGAGTTGGAATCTCACTCTGTGGCCCAGACTGGAGTGCAGTGGCTGCTCCCGGCCACTGCAGCCTCGATCTGCTGGGTTCCGGCGATCCTTCCGCCTCAGCCTTCCAAGTAGTTGGGACTACAGGCGCGCGCTACCATGCCCGGCTAATTTTTTTATTTATTGTAGAGATGATGTCTCGCCAAGCCGCCCAGGCGGGTCTCGAACAATCTACTCACCTCAGCTTCCCAAAGTGCGGGATTACAGGCTGAGCCACTGACCCTGGCAGTACATTCTTTAATTTACTTTTAAATAAATCTTTTTGCAGTGAGATCCCTAAGTTTACCATTGTGTGAAAATGTCTTTATTTTACCCTAATTTTTATAAGTTAAGTTTTCTGGGTGTTTGATTCTTGTTTGACAAGAATTTTTTCTCAGCAGAATAAATATGTATTTCCACTCTCTTCTGCCTCTTATTGTTCTTGTTGAGAGCAAGCTGACATTATTACTCATCAGTGAGCTGTTGGTTATTTCAAACTACTTTTAAGATCTCTTTTTATTTGGTATTCTTCAGTTTTACTTCACTATGTCTAAGAGTAGATTTATGTGTATTTTTTCTTTTTACGTATTTGAGCATCAGTTGGCTTTCACAGTTTGAAGATTGGTGTCTTTTAACAATTCTTATATGCTCTGTAATTCTTCAAATATTGCTTTTTGCAGATTCTATTATCCTTTCTGACACTGATTAGACCTATGTTAGATCTCACTCTGTTTTGTGTGCCTCTTAACCTCTCTTTAAAAATTTCCTGAGCTGCATGGATTATTATTTAGATTTATCTTCATATTTAACAATTCTTTCTTCAGTTGTGTCCAGTCCTCTGTTTAATTCACTGAATATTTAACTTCAATTATATGTTTTATTTTTAGCCGTTCTACTTAATTCATTTTCATCTTTGTTGTCTATAGTTTTTTGTGCCTTGCTTATACTTCCAATCATTATTTTTGTTTTATGTTGGATATTTACAATATTTAAAGTTTTTGAGGCTTGTTTCAATTAACAGTTGTTTCATCTGAATTTCAACCATTGTGACATTTTTTGTGTTTTGTGAATTTTGTCTGTGGGTTGACCATGCTCCTTGGATTTTTATTTGTGACACTCCTTTGAGTACTGGTCTATACTGTTTTTCTAAGATTATTCGTATTTGCTTCCATTATTCGTTTAGGCAGGATACTCCATTAATTATGTCATGCTAACATGGTCCAAATTTCAGTTGTCTAACACAATAAAGGTCAATTTTCTGATCATGCAAATTCTGCTGTAAATTCAGGGAACTCTCCAGGGCATGTGATTTCTATCCAGGCCCTTTGCGTTCCCAACATCTTGCATCTGCTTTATCTGAACACTTGTCCTCCTTGGTAAATACTGCTGGAAAGAGATTGCTGGAATGTGTCTCACCAGTTCTACTATTCTTCTGGCCAGATGTAACCTATGTCTCTTCTACCCAAAGCCAACTGAGTAGAATTAGTTACTAGAATTTGCTCAATTGCATGGGAGCTGGGAAATGTGAGAAAACCCTTGAGATATTGAATAGACACCACTGTCTCTGCCACAACTAGATCTAGCAACACTTTACTTAAATTTTCCACTTGAAACTTTTGGATCATAAAGTATAAATTCAAAACAAAATTTATGTGAAGTCCATCGTGAAAAAAATGAATTCTTATGGGAAATTTTTTCCCTCACCTGGCACCCGAACTGAGACAAGCATGTGTCCTTGCTGTCCTTTTTTACATGCCTACATTTATTTCTTGTTCAACCCAACACTGAGAGTGTCATTCTTTGAGGTTCCAGGCTTATGTGGAGCTCTCTTCTTAGATTCTTTAAAGATCTTCTATCTTCTGTACCTTATGCAGGTAACCAAGCCCAATGGGAAGCCAAAAGTCTCCACAGTTTGGCAAAACCCTTACGGCAAAGCTGACTTTGCCTTACCACATATCCACCAGGAGTCCTGCTTACACACTGTTTTGTGAGATCAGTAGACTTTACTTTTATTTTTTGTGTTTTTTGAGTTGGAGTCTCACTCTGACACCCAGGCTGGAGTGCAGTGGCACACTCATGGCCACTGTAGCCTCGACATGCTGGACTCCGGCGATGCTTCCGCTCAGCCTTCCAAGTAGCTGGAACTACAGGCAAGTGCCACCATGCCTGACTAATTTTTTTGATTTATTGTAGAGATGAGGTCTCGCCAAGTTGCTCAGGCTGGTCTCAAACCCCTGGGCTCAGGCAGTGCTCTCGCCTCAGTCTCTCAAAGTGCTGGGATTACAGGCTTGAGCAACTGCATCTGGCCAAGACTTTATTTTTAAGACAGTCCAGCAGTACTTTAAAATTAAATTTAAAGACTTATTTTTAATAATTTAAAAAATCAATTTTTCCTCAGCATTTTAGTTGTTTCCATCAAGAGAGTATCTCAGGGTATCTAGTCTGCCACCTTATTGGAAACAGGAGTATAATGCAAAATTTAAGTTATTTATTATACTCTTAGTCATGTATCATTTAATTTATACCTATAATGATGCATTATTTGAAGTCAGGAAGAATTAAACATATTAAAATTGAAATAAAACTTAATAAGGAATATAAAACTATCATACATCTGCAACTTCACTTCAAGATGACTTTTAATGGATCTATAAGTTGTATTCATTTGGTCAACTATTGCGCAGATATAAAGCTCTCTTTAATATTTTGAAAATCTACATTAGCTGGGCTCGGTGGCTCAGCCTGTAATCCCGTACCTTTGGGAAGCTGAGGTGAGTGGATTGCCTGAGCCCGAGGGTTCGAGACCCACCTGGGCAGCGAGACCTCATCTCTACAATAAATCAAAAAATCAGCCGGGCATGGCAGCGTGTGCCTGTAATTCTGGCTACTCGGAAGGCTGAGGCGGAAGGATCGCCGGAGCCCAGCAGGTCGAGGCTGTGGTGGCCCAAAGCAGCCACTGCACTCCAGTCTGGGCGACAGAGTGAGACTCTAACTCAAAAAAAAAAAAAAATCTACATTAAAGAGAGAAAATATCATAAGTAAATCCAATTTGGATATTTATTTGGTAGTAGTAAATATTATTCATATCGTTAATACATAATTTACATGAAAGTATTAAGATTTTAAGCCTTCTATCTTATCTAGAAGATAAACTTTTAAATGAGAAACAGATGTTATAAAAAATAAACCAGTTGATTTTTTTTTAATAAAACAAAACAAAATAATTCAAGGCTATAGTAGCATTTTTTTTCAATCTCAATGCAATGAAAGAACTAAACTAAAATCTAAACTTTTATACTTGATACCCAAACAAAATATCCAAATATAATATTCTTTTAAATGAATTTGTCAATAAATCATACATTTTTCTTTGCTGGTTTAAAGCACATTAAACCATGTGCATCTCTAATTATCTGTGAAAAGGTCATTTATAATGTTCATATATATTATAAAAATCCATTTGTTAATCTTTACCTTTTAAAACTGGAATATTTTTATTTAATCACATATAATAATCTTCATTGCAAAGAGACAAATGATTAAAACAATTTCTAATAATTTCTACAGGATTATGTAGAACATGAAAGAGGTCTGAGAACTTGAACAGGAAGGAAAAATCACGTACTTGACAGCCCCAAGCTGCACTAGTTAGCTATTTTCTCTGACAGAGGTAGAAATTGAGAAGCTGATCCAGGAGTGCACCTAGTCAGAGTAGCAGGAGGAGGGAGAGTCACTGAGTCATCACAAAGGTGGGAAATGAAGCTGCCTTCTGCTCAGCCCCGCAAAGAGAAAACACAATGAGGTAACTCAGTTACTAGAACTGCCTGGACTGTACTGTATCTCGATCAACTCTCCTATTTTTCAAAGACTTTATTTTTCATGCAGGTGGAAGGTTGTGGTGGGAAAACCAGTCCAGCATCTGGCATTCCTTTCTTCCTTACTTCTACGCCTTACAATAGATCCCCGTTACTTTAATTTAACCTAAAGTGTCTTTCTTTTCTGTAAGTCTAAGAATAGCCTAGCAGAAGTAAAAAGAATAAAAATAAGCAGGAAGTTTAAAGGGGTCCAAAGAAATGAGCAACCACGAGAAAACAGGCTTGCTTGCAGCCTGTATTGTTTCATGCAAAGCTTAATAGGAATATATGGTTATATGTTAATATCAGATCTTGTACATGGGAATGGGAGGTCCTTGCCAACTTGGACAACAGAAAGACCTATTAAATATCCCACCTCAACAGCACAGTTGTACAGTAGCAATTGCTTCTAGGTTTCTGTATATACAGAGGTACTAAAACTTAGCTCTGTCTTGCACACACAGTCTGGTAATGCTGCCTGCCTGAATTGTTTATTATCCCTTTCTAAATCCTTTACTAAATGTTCAGTTGTTTGCCCATGTGGAGATAACCCTTGGTTTTGTTGTGGCTCAGAAAGCAATACCCCCAAAACTGACACTTTGACATACTAAAAAGTCTTAGAAGTTGTTGCTTCATAGTCAGGTCCCTCCAACCTTGTCTTGCCCCACCACTACCTCTCCACCAAGAAGGCTTTCTCTGGAATTTTCTTATGAAGAAAGCTTCTTTTCAAAAGAAGAAATGCAATTGTTATAAGATCCCATTCCTCCCCAGGGAATCTCATCAAATAACAGTAATAATGAACTACCCAGAGTCATTACTACACCCAGACAGAATTTTCGTCTATTCTCCAAGAGATTACCTAAGAAACTTTATCTGCACACACACAAAAAAAATCATTCCTTCTGTACGCACTGCCCTTCACCTTCCCATAATGTCTGCTCTCCCATCTCCTGTGTCCATGCAACTCCCCCCCCCCCATGAAAAGAGTATTTAAGCATCAACCAACCGACCCTTCCTTGGGTTCATATTTGATATGACTCTCTTGCCCAGGCATGCACTTAAAAGTAATGCATTTGTTATGCTTTTCTCTTGTTAACCTGTTTTTATGCTTTTATAATGGAGAGGAGAGGGATCAGTCCTTTTCTCCCACTACACTAATTAGGGGACTTCAATACATTTTTAAAAGGTCTTGTTTGTGATTTCATGATAGAATAGGCAGGGAGGGAAAAGGTTTTCCTTTAAAGTAGCTTTACTATTTACATTTTTAATATATATGAGATGTAAGGACACATTTTTCATGCCTAATGGGAGGTACAGCTTTGAAGCAGACTGCAGTGTATGTTTAGTGAGGTCAATGAGAAAAGCCAATATGAATAGTGTTTTTGTTATTTTTTCCTGTCTCCCTAAATAGATTTTTAATATTTAATGACTAGTACTGCCTCTTAACAATTGTAGAAGATCAAGGATTTGGTCAGCAATGATTTCCCCATGGAGAGATACCAGGCCACCGTTGCCAGGACTGGGTGTGTGCCTTAACCCAAAAGAGTGGACTCATCAAACAAGAAAAGGAAGGAAATATCTTGAGTCGAATTGGCTATATGACACCTTTGTGATGGAGTGGGCCTCAGGTGTCAGGTTGTCTGCAGTATAAACCACTCCTCACCTGAGAAAACAATAGTGCCTTCCAGATATTAGAAACCCAGCTTGTAGAACAGTGCTGCTCAATAGAAATTTAATGTGAGCTATGTATGTGATTTTACATTTCTTGGATGTAACTTATAAAGTCAAGAGAAACAGAACAAAACAATTTTAATAATATATTTTATTTACTCTAATTTATACAGAGGGTACCAAAAATGTCTACACATTTTATGAAAGAACAAAACTGTATTAAATTTGTAATACTCAATATACACCAATAAGAAAAGATGGATACAAGATACACTTGACTTCTGCAATTACAAGAGGTGCTCAAAGTGGTTACCATCAGTGTCTAAACACTTCTGATTACAGCAAACTAAAAGTAATACAGAGATAACATCTCTTAAAATATGTATACATTTTTTGGCACCCCAGTATCAAATATCATTTCAACATGTAATTTATATAAAATATAAATGGGCTATTTTACCCTCTTGTTTTTGTTTGTCCCAAGTCTTCAAAATCCAGTGTGTGTTTTACACTTACAGCCTATATTCATTCTGCCTAGTCACATTTAAAGTGTTTAGTAGACGCATGTGGTTGATGGCTACCAGATGCGACAGTGCCATCTAAACCCTGAGCTCAAGACGTTTGCTTCCACTACTTCCAGAGGAATCCTGATGGGCTAGATTTTCTTCCCCCAGTGAGAACTCTAATTTCCTGCAGCTAGGCCAGTAAGCCTGAATGACTTCAGTACAAAATTAATCAGAAAGCCTTCTCTAATGGGCACAATAAATGTTCTCATGTTTTACTTTGGAGCTATGGCATTTTTAGCTTTTGGAATTCCTCTGGCCAGACTCCTGACTACCTGCCTGGGCCATTGTGCTAGACTTCTCATACATCTGAAAACACGTGTACACTCTCCACGTTGGGTGAATCTGTCAGAGTTGACCAACCTCACCCTATTCTTCTTCTTCTTCTCCTCCTCCTCCTCCTCTTCCTCCTTCTTCTCCTCCTCCTTCTTCTCCTTCTCCTTCTTCTTCCTCCTCTTCCTCCTTCTCTTCCTCCTCCTCTTCCTCTTCCTCTTCCTTCTTCCTTATTCCTTCTTCTTCTTCCCCTTCCCCTCCTCCTTCTCCTTCTCCTCCTCCTTCTTCTTCGGCTGTATCCCTACTGTCTCACATTACAGACTCAACTCTTTCTGATCCTTGGCTTCTTGGGTCAAATTCCTAACACCCTAGGACCCTCCCTTTCTGACTAATTCCAATAGATCCTAAAGGTGCAGAGCACCCATTTTCTGGTCAGATTGGAACAACACAGGAGTCACATATAGATAATTATGTTTATTAGGTTGAACAGTCCAAAAACCTTTAACCCTAAATAGCACTAGTTTAAACCAGATAGAAGTTTCTTTCTTTCTTATGTAATATGAGATGTAGGTGATTCAGTGCTGCTATAATGACTGTACTCCGTGAGGCTGTCAGAGACTTTTTTTGTTGCTCTGTCATCCCTAGGGGGTATTGCCTTTGCCCAACTGGTCTATATTGGTTTAGCACTAGGATTATTTTAAAATTTATTTATTTACTTATTTTTATTAATCAATATTTTTTATTATGGTTTTGTGGGGTACAGTTAAGGTTTAGGTGTACAATTACGTTTCATTCAGGCACCCTGTTGATAAGAGGTGTTTTCCCATCCCCAGACAGATATTTGCTACTGTTAATCCCATCCCCCTCCCCTCTCATAGTTTCCCAGTACCATCAGTCATTTTCTTATAGTATTATATTGGATGTTCAAGGTCCATTATATGAGTGAGAACATGTGATACTCAGATCTTTGTTTCTGTGAGAGGTCACTCAGTATTATAGACTCTAGTTCCATCCAGGTTGCTGCGAAATTCATGATTTTGTTCTTTTTTATGGCTGCATAGTATTCCATCGGGTACATGTACCACATTTGTTAAATCCAGTCCTCTTTTGATGGGCAGCATGGTTGTTTCCAGGTTCTTGCTATTGTGAACAATGCTGCGATAAACATACGTGTGCAGGTATCTTTTTTATAGAGTGATTTGTGTTCTTCAGGGTATATTCCCAGTAGGGGGATTGCAGGGTCATATGGAAGGTCAATTTTTAGAGCTTTTAGAAATTGCCACACTGCTTTTCACAGAGGTTGCACTAGTTTACACTCCCACCAACAGTGTAGAAGTGTTTCCTTTTCACCACACCCTCTCTAGCAGCTGTTATTTTTTGAGTTGTTGATAATTGCCATTCTGACTGGAGTTAGGTGATATCTTAGTGTGGTTTTGATTTGCATCTCCCTGATGATTAGTGAGGTTGAGCATTTCTTCATGTGTTTGTTGGCTGCTCAGATGTCTTCTTTTGTGAAGTGTCTGTTCATATCTTTTGCCCATTTTATAATGGGGTTGTTTGTTTTCTTCTTTTCAGTACGTTTCAGTTCCTTGTAGATCCAGGATGTTAAGCCTTTGTCAGACCTAGAGTTGGCAAATACTTC
>NW_007090169.1:0-318 GCF_000164805.1 Carlito syrichta
TAACAGATGCTGGAGAGGATGTGGTGAAAAGGGAACACTTCTACACTGTTGATGGGAGTGCAAACTAGTACAGCCTCTGTGGAAATCAGTGTGGCAATTCCTAAAAGGTCTAAAAATTGACCTTTCATATGACCCCACAATCCTCCTACTGGGAATATACCTGGAAGAACTCAAATCACTCTATAAAAAAGATAATTGCACACATATGTTTATTGCAGCCTTGTTCACAATAGCAAAAACATGGAACTAACTGTGCTGCCCATCAAAAGAGGACTGGATAAAAAAATGTGGTACATATACATGATGGAATATTATGCA
>NW_007090170.1:0-396 GCF_000164805.1 Carlito syrichta
AGGTGAGTGAATTTCCTGAGCCCGTGGGTTCGAGACCCACCTGGGCAACTTGGCGAGACCTCATCTCTACAATAAATTAAAAATTAGCCGGATGTGGTAGTGCGCACCTGTAATTCCAGTTACTTGGAAGGCTGAGGCAGAAGGATCGCTGGAGCCCAGCCGGTAGAGGCTGCAGTGGCCGGGAGCGGCCACTGCACTCCAGTCTGGGTGACAGAGTGAGACTCCAACTCAAATAAATAAATAAATAAATCTTTTCTATAATTTATGTATTTATTTATTTTGAGTCAGGGTTTTACTCTGTTGCTCAAGCTAGAGTGCAATGGTACAATCACGACTCATCAGAGCCTCAGCCTCTTAGGCTTAAGCGATCCTTCTACCTCAGCCTTCTGAGTATCT
>NW_007090171.1:0-409 GCF_000164805.1 Carlito syrichta
GATAGATAGATAGATAGATAGATAGATAGATAGATAGATAGATAGATGATAGATGATAGACAGATGATAGCTAGGTAACTAAAGATAGATAGATTAGATGAGTAGATAGATGATAGATGACAGATGATAAATAGATGTAGCTAGACCTTATCTATCAGATAGTAGATAGGTAGATAAACAGATAGATGGATGATAAATATGATAAATAGATGATAGATGGTAGATGACAGATAAATAGAGGCAGATAGACCTTATCTATCAGACAGATAGATGGTAGAAGTAGATAGATAACAATTATGATAGATAGATAGATAGATAGATAGATAGATAGATAGATAGATAGATAGACAGACAGACAGACAGACAGACAGATTACAAAGAGAGATGTGCATTTATATAGAAAAGCTGA
>NW_007090172.1:0-333 GCF_000164805.1 Carlito syrichta
GCTGCCACCAGACCACCTCTACAAGAAGCACTTAAGAAAGTATTAAACACAGAAGAAAAGGAAAAAAGAACAACAACGTTCTTCACAAGAGTACAGGAAAAAGAGTATAACCCACACGAACCAACCCCAAAACCAAAAGACAACAAACAAAGAGGAACAACAACAACTCTATAAGAACTTTATGATAGGGACCAAATCTCACATTTCAATAATTAGCCTGAATGTGAATGGAATAAACGCACCATTGAAAAGACATAGAATGGCAAAATGAATAAAATATCACCAGGCAACAATATATTGCCTTCAAGAGACTCATCTCACTAGAAAGGACAC
>NW_007090173.1:0-329 GCF_000164805.1 Carlito syrichta
ACTCTGTCGCCCAGACTGGAGTGCAGTGGCCACTCCCGGCCACCGCAACCTCGACCTGCCAGGCTCCGGCGATCCTTCTGCCTCAGCCTGCCAAGTAGCTGGAACTACAGGCGTGTACTACCACACCCGGCTGATTTTTTGATTTGTTGTAGAGATGAGGTCTCGCTAAGTTGCCCAGGTGGGCCGCGAACTATTTTATTTTATTTTATTTATTTATTTATTTATTTATTTTTGAGTTGGAGTCTTACTCTGTCTCCCAGAGTGCAGTGGCTGCTCCTGGACACAGTAGTCTCGACCTGCTGGGCTCCGGTGATCCTTCTGCCTCAGCC
>NW_007090174.1:0-435 GCF_000164805.1 Carlito syrichta
AGATTGGTCTCCAACTCCTGGGCTCAAGCCATCCTCCCTGCTCTGGCCTCCCAAAGTGCTGGGGTTGTAGGCATGAGCCACCACACCTGGTCTGTGGATGTGTTTCTACACCTGTTTTTTTGCAGAGCAGGGGTGGAGGGGTGGGGTGGTGGCCACAGTCGGTGTCCCTCCCCCAGCCCCTAGAGAGCTTGGCAGTACCCGCCTGTCCAGCCCCTCCACTCAGTCTAAGGAGGTGAGGGATCTCAGGAAAAGTCCAGTACAGAGGCGTTCACCACCTGACGTGGCCACAACGGTGCCTCAAAACATACCTTAAACCTAGTTCAGCAAAAGCCACTAAGGCCACTTCTCGCTGGGAAACAAGGAAAAAATAAACACGGGAGATAGGAAACCAGCTTCTCCCTCCTTAGTTTAAAGAAGGGGGCCGCCTTCAGACAA
>NW_007090175.1:0-477 GCF_000164805.1 Carlito syrichta
TGCCGTCTGATACTCCTTGGCTTATTAATTCCCTCTAATATTCCTTGCCTTATTAGTGCCGTCTGATACTCTGCCTTATTAGCGCCATCGGATACCACTTGCCTTCTTAGTGCCGTGTGATATTAATTGCCTTCTTAGTGCCGTCTGATATTACTTGCCTTCTTTGTGTCGTCTGATAATACTTGCCTTCATGGTGTCATCTGATACTACTTGTCTTCATAGTGTAGTCTGATACTACTGTCCTTCTTAGTGTCATCTGATTATATTTGCCTTCTTTGTCGTCTGATACTACTTGCCTTCTTTGTCGTCTGATACTACTTGCCTTCTTATTGCCGTCTGATAATACTTAGCTTTTTAGTGCCATCTGACGTTCCTTGCCTTTTAGTGCCAACTGATACTACTTGCCTTGTTAGTGCCGACTGATACTACTTGCCTTATTAGTGTCATCAGATACTACTTGAGATATTAGTTCCGTCA
>NW_007090176.1:0-307 GCF_000164805.1 Carlito syrichta
AGTGATCTTTCACAGAAACAAAGAACTGAGTATCACATGTTCTCACTCATAAGCAGATCTTGAACAATTATCATAATACTATAAGAAAAGGAGGATTCTGGGGCAAGATGGCGATGGGGCAGCTCTGTCTGTGAAACTCTCCACTAAGGAGAACGCAAAGAGACTCTGATTCTCGCCCTGGAGGTTGCGGATCCCATCGTCTGCAGCCTACTCTTCAAACGGAGCTCGATGGTAGACTTTGCTGAGGCATCGCCAAGGTCTGGGCAGCTACTGTGGTGAGTGCGGCTGCCGCCCCGGCTGGCCGCCA
>NW_007090177.1:0-325 GCF_000164805.1 Carlito syrichta
TTGCTAAGGATTGTTTTGGCTATTCATGGTCATTTATGTTTCCATATGAATTTCTGTAGTAGATGAAATTTGTTAAGGTGAAGTCATGCTGGAGTAAGGTGGGCCTTTAATCCAACATGATTGGTGTCCTTATAAGATCACGTGAAGACAATGGAAGAGAAGGTACCATGATGATGCAGAAATTGAAAGGATGCATCTGCAAGCCAAGTGACATCAAGAATTGCTTATGATAGCATGGAATTACAAAAAAAAAAAAAATGTAGGAAGATTCCTCCTAGAGCCCTAGAGAGAATATAACCCTGTGACTTATTTTTTTTTTTTTTTT
>NW_007090178.1:0-347 GCF_000164805.1 Carlito syrichta
AGCAGGTCAAGGCTGCAGTGGCCATGAGCGTGCCACTGCACTCCAGCCTGGGTGACAGAGACTCTGACTCAAAAAAAAAAAATGTGGGAGGGTAAGAGCACTTTCCTGGTGGGTAGAAGGAGCAAAGAAACCCCAGTCTGCCACATGAGGAAGAGCTGGTGGGCAATGACAAGTGTCCTGCAGGGACCTAGGAACCCTTGACAGGTAATGTGCATCCTGTTCTTTTGTTTGCTTTTGTGAGTTGGAGTCTTACTCCATCGCCCAGACTGGAGTGCAGTGGCACACTCCCGGCCACCACAGCCTCGACCTGCTGGGCTCCAGCGATCCTTCCGCCTCAGCCTTCCAAG
>NW_007090179.1:0-371 GCF_000164805.1 Carlito syrichta
GGAAGGCTGAGGTGGAAGGATCACCGGAGCCTAGCAGGTCGAGGCTGCGGTGGCTGGGAGTGGCCACTGCACTCCAGTCTGGGCGACAGAGTGAGGCTCCAACTCAAAAAATTAAAAAAAAAAAAAAAAAACCCCAAAAAAACAACAAAAGAAGAAATTATATTTGTAGATTGGTTATTACCTATAAATTTCCTTTCACAATAATAAAGAGGACATTAGATTTGGGGTTTTTTTTGAGTCGAAGTCTCACTCCTGCTTCCACCTCAGCCTTCCATGTACCTGGAACTATAGGCATACACCACCACACCCAGTTAATTTTTTGATTTATTGTAGAGACAAGGTCTCGCCAAGTTGTCTGGGCTGGTCTCGAA
>NW_007090180.1:0-313 GCF_000164805.1 Carlito syrichta
ACAGTCAACACTTGTGCATGTACCCTCAGTCATGGCTGACACATGCACACACATCGTCAGCCTCCACTGACACCTATACACATGCCCTTGGACTTGGCTGACACCCATGTGCACACCCTTGGAATCTGCTGGCACTCATGCATGTACCTTTGGCCTCGGACGATAACTACAAGTCCCCTCGCCCTTTGCCACCTCTTGTGTGAGTGCCTTGGCCTTGGGTGAAACTCATGTGCATTCACTCAGCCTCTGCTGACATCTGTGTGCACACCCTCAGCCTCTGTGGACACTTGCGTGCATGCCCTCAGCCTCCATC
>NW_007090181.1:0-308 GCF_000164805.1 Carlito syrichta
TCCATTCCATTCCATTCCATTGTTTCCATTCCATTCCATTTTATTCCATTCCGTTGTATTCCATTCCTCTCCTTTCCTCTCCATTCTATTCCATTAAATTCCATTTCATTTGAATTCATTCCATTCTATTCCCTTCCTATCCTTTCTATTCCATTCCATTTCATTCCGTTACTCTCCTTTCCATTACATTCCTCTCCCTTACTCAACATTCCTCTCCATTCCTTTCCATTCCATTCCATTGAATTCTGCTCCATTCCATTGCATTCCATTCTTCTCCCTTCCATTCCATTCTTCTCCATTCCATTCCA
>NW_007090182.1:0-414 GCF_000164805.1 Carlito syrichta
ACGAAGAGATGCAGTGCAGCCTTCAGTGTAAAACAAAAGTCTTTCCAGAGAACAAAGGCAGGGTTTGCCTTTTTTTTTTTTTTTTTTGAGTTGGAGTCTCACTCCGTCTCCCAAGCTGGAGGGCATTGGCACACTCATGGCTACCCCAGCGTCGACCTGCTGGGCTACGGCGATCCTTCTGCCTCAGCCTTCCAAGTAGCTGGAACTACAGGCGAGCACTTCCACGTCCAGCTAATTTTTTATTTTTTGTAGAGACGATGTCTTGCCAAGTTGCCGGGGCTGGTCTTGAACCTGTGGGCTCAGGCAATTCACTCGCCTTGGTCTCCCAAAGTGCTGGGATTCCAGACTGAGCCACCGATCCCAGCCAGATTTGGCTTTTTTTTTTTTTTGAGTTGGAGTCTCACTCTGTCGCCC
>NW_007090183.1:0-315 GCF_000164805.1 Carlito syrichta
GAGATCCGGAACCTCAATGTGACTCTGAACCAAATGGACTTAATTGATACCTACAGAACACTCCATCAAAAGACCACAGAATACATATTCTACTCATCACTGCAGGGAATATATTCTAAGATCAACCACATAATTGGCCATAAATCAAGCATAAGCAAATTTCAAAAGACCAAAATTCTATGATGCAGCTTTTAGGACCACAGTGGAATAAAAATAAACATTAACACCATCAAAGTCTCCCCAAAACCCACAAAAACATGGACACTAAACAGCATGATGCTAAACAACTCCTGGGTCAATGGTGAAATCAAAACA
>NW_007090184.1:0-309 GCF_000164805.1 Carlito syrichta
GGTGCATTTAGTCCATTCACATTCAGGCTAATTATTGAAATGTGAGAGTTCATCCCTATCATAGAGTTCTTATAGAGTTGTTGTTCTTCCACTCGGTTTTTTTGTCTTTCTTTTGGTTTTGGGGTTGGTTCATGTATATTTTATTCTTTTTCCTGTACTCTTGTGAAGAATGTTGTTTTTTTTCTCTTTTCTTCTGTGTTTAGTACTTTCTTAAGTGTTTCATGTAGAGTGGGTTTGGTGGCAGCATACGTTCTTAGGGATTGGATATCTGGGAAAGATTTTAATTCTCCCTCGCTGATGAAGCTTAGC
>NW_007090185.1:0-344 GCF_000164805.1 Carlito syrichta
AGCCAGCATGCGGGCCAGCCGACCTCACCGGCTGGCTGCACAGGCCATCGCGCTGAGCAGCCTAACTCGCCTGCTGACCCAACGAGCCAGCGCATGGGCCAGCCGACAGGGCTGTCTGGCCCAACGAGCCAGTGCATTGGCCAGCCGACCTCGCCGGCTGGCCCAACGAGCGAGTGAGCGGGCAATGAGCCAGCGCACGGGCCAGCTGGCCGCATCAATCCAGCGCAAGGGCAAGCCAACCTAAATGACTGACCACACGAGCCAGCGCAGGGGCCAGCCGACCTCTCTGGCTGGCCGCACCAGGCAGCGTGCGGGCCAGCCAACCTCACCAGCTGGCCGCATGA
>NW_007090186.1:0-359 GCF_000164805.1 Carlito syrichta
TAGCTACTTAAGTCAGCTAGATAGCTCTATGACTAGATAGTGATATCTTCGAGTTAAGTAAGCTGGCTAGCAAACTGACTAGCTGGTTAAGTCAGCTAATTTAGTCAGCTGTCTAGCCAGATGACTAAGTAGGTAGCTAGCTAGATAAGTCAGCTTGTTAGCGAGCAGGCTACCTGTTCAAGTCAGCTAATTAAGTCAGAAGGCTAGCCTTCTGGTAAGGTAAGTAGCTAGCTAGTTAAGAGAGCTGGCTAGCCATCATGCTAGCTTCAGTCAGCTAGGTAAGTCAGTGGCTAGTCAGCTTGCTAGATAGGCAGCCAGCTAGGTATGCCAGTTGGCTAGCCAGCTGACTAGCTGGTTAA
>NW_007090187.1:0-319 GCF_000164805.1 Carlito syrichta
TGGGCTCAGGCAATCCACTCACCTCAGCCTCCCAAAGGCGCGGGATTACAGGCTGAGCCACCGAGCCCGGCTTTTTTTATTTTTTTTGAGTTGGAGTCTCACTCTGTCTCCTAGACTGGAGTGTAGTGGCTGCTCCCAGCCACCGCAGCCTTGACCTTCTGGGCTCTGGCGATCCTTCCGCCTCAGCCTTCCAAGTAGCTGGAACTACAGGCGTACGCTACTATGCCCGGCTAATTTTTTGTTTTATTGTAGAGATGAGGTCTCACCAAGTTGCCCAGGCGGTTCTCGAACCCGCGGGCTCAGGCAATCCACTCACCTC
>NW_007090188.1:0-590 GCF_000164805.1 Carlito syrichta
AGTGAGACACTGCCAGTTTTAAAATCTTCTTTTCGTTTTTCTGAGTTTCTCAAAGTGGGCAATTTAGTGCTGACCCTTAAAATGTTTTTTGCTGAGTGAAATAATTTCCCCCGAATTATGAACACACGTTCTGTTCTTGTTTCTTATTATTTTTTTTGAGTTGGATTCTCACTCTTTCGCCCAGACTGGCGTGCAGTGTCCGCTTCTGGCCACCGCAGCCTCGACCTGCTGGACTCCGACGATTCTTCCGCCTCAACCTTCCGAGTAGCCGGAATTACAGGTGCGCGCTACCACGCCCGGCTGATTTTTTGATTTATTGTAGAGATGAGGTCTCGCTGCCCGGGCAGGTCTCGAACCGTGGGCTCAGGCAATCCACTCACTTCAGCCTCCCAAAGGCACGGGATTACAGGCTGAGCCACCGGGCTGGCTTCAAAAAGATTTTTAAAGGTTAAAAAGATAAGCTCCTAGCCGGCTCGGTGGCTCAGCCTGTAATCCCATGCCTTTGGGAGACCGAGGTGAGATGATTGCCTGAGCCCGCGGGTTAGAGACCCGCCTGGGCAGCGAGACCTCATCTCTACAATAAATCAAAA
>NW_007090189.1:0-599 GCF_000164805.1 Carlito syrichta
TTTCTTCCTTGGCAAGGGCTGTGTATTTTCCTGTATATTAGGACTCTCATTAGATACATCCTGCTTCAAACTCTGAATCCTTTTATCACATTACAAGATGCTCTGCAGATGTTTGGGATTGAGGACTCATGTAACTCGCATTCCATATTCTTTCTTGGAACAGGTAATGTAGTTGCCTGTAAATCAGGACTCCATTTCCCAGATTCATACTCAAAAACACCTTGATTCGTGTTTAGCCCATAGCAAGACAACCTGAAGTTTTTTTGGGATTGAGGACACGAGTAATGCAGATTGATTATTCTTACTTAGCAATAGGCAGTGACGTTTCCTGTATGTGAGGACTCCCATTACCCAGATTACTACTTCAAAAACGTGTTTCGTGGTTACCTCTTAGAAAGACGGCCTGTAGTTTTGGAACTCAGGACTCATATAAGGAAGATTTCTTATTCTTCCTTAGCAATATGACGTGTAGTTTCCAGTATATGACGACCTCCATTACCGAGTTTTCTGCTTCACTCTTCAGGATGACGACACTGTTCCTGGTGATGTAGAATTCCAGGTTTTTGGATATCAAGAGAAAGACGTCCATAATGTTTTTT
>NW_007090190.1:0-662 GCF_000164805.1 Carlito syrichta
TAAATGTGCAAAAGACAATTGCATTTCTTTACACCAATAATAAACAAACAGAAATCCAAATAAAAAGCACAATCCCATTCACAATAGCCACCAAAAAAAAAAAGGAAAAGAAAAAAGAAATACCTTGGCATCTTCCTCACCAGAAACGTGAAAGATCTTTACAATGAAAACTACAAAACACTGCTCAAAGAAGTAAAGATGACACAAACAAGTGGCAAAATATCCCATGCTCATGGATTGGAAGAATCAACATTGTGAAGATGTCCTTCTTACCTAAGGCAATCTACAGATTTAGTGGAATACCCATCAAGTTATCAGCAACATTCTTCTCAGACTTAGAAAAAACAATACAGGAATTCATATGGAAACACAAACGACCAAGAATAGCCAGAACAAACCTCAGCCAAAAAAAACAAAGCAGGGGGTATCACATTATCAGACTTCAAACTTTACTATAAAGCTATAATCATCAAAACAGCTTGGTATTGGTATAGGAACAGGCATATAGACCAATGGAATAGAATTGAGATTCCAGAAGCAAAACCTCAATTTCTCAACCAACTCATCTTCGACAAAGCCTCCACCACCTACCACTAGGGAGAGGAGAACCTATTCAGTAAATGGTGCTGGTAAAACTGGCTGACCACATGCAGAAGATTCAT
>NW_007090191.1:0-328 GCF_000164805.1 Carlito syrichta
GAGACCAGCAGGTCGAGGCTGCAGTGACCGGGAGTGGACACTGCACTCCAGTCTGGGTGACAGAGTGAGATCCCAACTCAAAATAATAATAATAATAATAAAATAATTGAAAAAATAATCTATAAAATAGCACCATATATTCAAGTTTAAAATGCATACACCAATAATGCATTTTCTATAGAAAATATGTAAGTAGAAGATTTGTACAAAACAGTAAAAATGGGGATGAAAGGACATAATCAAATAAACATACAAATAAATAAAGTGATTTTTGGTTTTTTTGAGTTGGAGTCTCACTCTGTCGCCCAGACTGGAGTGCAGTGGCCGC
>NW_007090192.1:0-378 GCF_000164805.1 Carlito syrichta
CACCCCTACCCCCAACCCCGCAGTGACCAGGAATCTCACACCGCAGGGGACAGAGAATCTAGCCCTACAAGTTAAGCAGGGGAAAGCCTGCAATTTCAGAATCTGCCACAAGAGGGAGCGCCCCTCTCTCTAACTGAGCTAAAACCAATAAACTCCAATGCTCAAAAAAAAATTTTAGCCGGGCTCAGTGCCTCAGCCTGTAATCCCTCGCCTTGGGGAGGCTGAGATGAGTGGATTGCCTGAGCCCGCGGGTTCGAGACCCGTCTGGGCAACGAGACCTCATCTCTACAATAAATCAAAAACTCAGCCGGGTGTGGAAGCGCATGCCTGTAATTCCGGCTACTTGGAAGGCTGAGGCGGAAGGATCGGCAGAGCCCA
>NW_007090193.1:0-334 GCF_000164805.1 Carlito syrichta
AACTGAGTTAATTATCTCATTGCCTAGCTAGTCATCATGCTAACCACCTGACTTAACTAGTTGACTTATATAGCTTGCCTGATTGCTAGTCAGCTGAATTAACTAGCTTGCTAAATAGCTAGCCAGTTGGCTAACCAGCTGACTTATCTAGCTACCCAGTGGGATAGACAGCTGACCTAACGAAGTAGCCAACTGGCTAGCCAGCAGACTTAGCTAGCTACCTACCTGCCTGACTTATCTAGTTACCTAGTTAGCCAACTGTCAAGCCAGCTGACTTAACTAGGTGAAATAACTAGCTAGCCATCTGGCTATCAGGCTGACATAACTGCCTGGC
>NW_007090194.1:0-440 GCF_000164805.1 Carlito syrichta
AAAAAAAAAAAAAAAAAAAAGAAAGTATCACCTGAGTCCAGCAGGTTGAGGCTGCAGCGGCCATGAGCATACCACTGCACTCCAGCCTGGAAGACAGAGGGAGATTCCAACTCAAAAATAAAATAAAATAAAATAATAAAAACAATTAATATAGAAAAAATGCAGGCTGGGGTCAGTGGCTCAGCCTGTAATCCCACCACTTTGGGAGGCTGAGGTGAGTGGATCGCCTGAGCCCGTGGGTTGAGGCCAGCCCAGGTAACTTGGTGAGACCTCCTCTCTACAATAAATCAACAAAAATTAGCCAGTTGTGGTAGCATGCACCTGTAGTTCCTGCTACTTGGAAGGCTGAGGCGGAAGGATCGCCAGAGTCCAGCAGGTCGACGCTGGGGTGGCCGTGAGCGTGCCCCTGCACTCCAGCCTGGGTGACAGAGTGAGACTCC
>NW_007090195.1:0-314 GCF_000164805.1 Carlito syrichta
AATCTCTGTTTTGATTTCATCATTGACTCAGGAGTTGTTTAGCATCATACTGTTTAGTGTTCATGTCTTTGTGGATTTTAGGGGGACCTTGTTGGTGTCAATGTTTATTTTTATTCCACTGTCGTCCAAGAAGGGGCATGGTAGAATTTCAGTCCTTTTAAATATGCTTATGCTTGATTTATGGCCAATTACGTTGTTGATCTTAGAATACGTTCCATGTGGTGATGAGTAGAATGTGTATTCTGTGGTCTTTTGATGGAGTGTTCTGTAGGTATCAATTAAGTCCATTTGGTCAAAAGTCACATTGAGGTTCC
>NW_007090195.1:775-1107 GCF_000164805.1 Carlito syrichta
TGGCGCACCTATGTTGGGTGCATATATGTTTTGGATAGATATTTCTTGTTGATGGATTGAACCTTTTATCATTATGTAGTGACCTTCTGTATCTTTTTTGATTTTTGATAGCTTGAAGGGTATTTTGTCTGAAAAAAAGATCGCTACTTCTCCTTTCTTTTGTATTCCATTCGCCTGAAAGTTTGTTTCCCATCCTCTTACTTTGAGTCTGTGGGTATCCTTTCTAGTAAGGTGAGTCTCCTGAAGGCAATAGATTGTTGCCTGATGATATGTTCTCCATTTTGCCATTCTATGTCTTTTCAGTGGTGCATTTAGTCCATTCACATTTAGGC
>NW_007090195.1:1302-35217 GCF_000164805.1 Carlito syrichta
AAGGGTTTCTGTGGATAAATCTGCTGCTATTCTAATTGGTCTTCCCTGGTAGGTAGTCTGGCCTTTTTCTCTTGCAGGCTTTAGGATTTTTTCTTTTATAGCTACTTTGTTTAGGCAAATTATTATGTGTCTGGGAATTGGTCTTCTCATTTGTTATCTTGCAGAGGTTCTCTGAATCTCTTGTGTTGAATTTTTTCATCCTTGCTGAGATGAGGGAAGTTTTCTTGAATGATTTCATGAAATGTTTGTTCCAGTGTGGCTTCTGTTTCTCTCTCTGCCTCAGGAAGCCCAATTACTCTTAGGTTCGGTCTCTTGAAGTGATCATTCATTTCTTGCAGGTTTTGTTCTGTCTTTTTGAGCTTCTTTTCTATGCTTTTGACAGTTTGGGTTAGTTCTGTGTTTCGGTCTTCGAGCTCTGAGATTCTTTCTTCTGCTTGGCTAATTCTGCTTTCCATGCTTATTAGTTTGTTATTTATTTCCATCACAGTATTCTTCACTGCTGTTATTTCTGACATCAGTTCCTTCCTACTTTCCTCTTGTCTCTCCTCAATTTTTTAAATTCTCTCTATTAATGTCTTGATATCTGTGTTTGTTGCATGTGACCAGTCATTCTGGGGGCTCCTCATTGTTTGTGTTCCAGAATCTGTTTTCTCAGTGTCTTATCTCCCAGGGGTCTGTGTGATACCTATATTCTTCTTTTGGTTTTTCTTCATTTGTGCAGTTTTTTTCCTCTCCCGATGTTTTCTTCTCTCCACGTCACCGTCTGCTTTAATTCTGTTATTCAGAGGTAGAGGGATTGGTTTTCTTCTGTTTGTTCAATCTCCTATTCTTTATGTATGCCCTCTTACTTTGTTCAATTCTGGAGTTTCACTGTAGGTTGGGGGTGGTCCTTTTTGCAGTTTTGAGATTTACTTAAGGGGGGAGCTGTGATTCAAAATCTATCTGCAGGTCCTGGTATTCGCTGACAGGTGTATGGATAATCTGAAACCCACTTCCCACTGCCTTGTAATCTGTCAGTGCAGTGGGGCTGTAGGTTTACTCCCTGAAATAAAATGTGGTTAGCAGAGGGAAGAGAGTGGAGCAGATATTGGGTTGAAGAGGGGGGTGGAGAGATAGAGGATTAAGGGGGGAAACAAACAAGTGTACCAACAAATGGAGAGAGAGACCTATACTGAAACAGACAAAATCAATAGACCACAGCTACAGACTAACCAACTCCCATACAAAAAAAAAATAAAACATACAATGATGCTAACATACAAACTAACCAACCACCTTATTGGTGTGCTGTTCCTCTATACAAAGATATGGTTTACAGAGAGAAGAAAAGAGAAGAAAAGGAAGAAGAAAAAAGAAAAAAAAGGAAAAATACAGTAGGAATAGAATTAAGTCATTAAACTAAGAGAAACAATCAAGCACACTCTGAGACTTTTCGTTTAAGTCCAATGTCCTTTCAGCTCTGATTTCTAGCTTTCTTTTCAATCTGGTAAATTAGCTCACAGTTAGGGTCAGTTGTCCCCAGCCTGCTGTGAAGGACAGTTCAGATCACCCTCCGTTCACCACTCTGGCCTGTGTCTGTTCTTTAAGCTTGTTTCTCCCGTTTCGGTGTTGTTACCTTGAATCGGCAGCAGGTGGTGCTATCTCAGCTGCTCGCCCCAGAGGGGGTGGGGCCAGACAGGAACCGGCAGAAGCTGGAGATGGAAGCCTGCCTCAGGGCACACAGGAGGAGACCCATGGCAGGCAGCACGTCACGGTCATAGGAGAGGTGGCAGTGATCCCAGCAGATCTTTCCTGCAGGGACTTCAAGAACTGAAGTCATGGATCCCCTCAGGCACGGGTGGCGTGATGTGCTATGGCCACCACGGAGGCCATGGCGGCGCTGCTGGCAGCTGTATCTGTGCTGCAGTGGCTGTCCAGATCACTGTAGCCCCAGCGGTGGCAACGGCTGAGCTCCGTGTGGAGAGCAGGCTGCGATGTTGGGGTCCGCAGCCCCCAGGGAGAGAGCCAGAGATCCACTGCAGTTCTCCTTTGCAGAGGGTTTCATAGACCAGGTTGCCTGTCACCATCTTGTTGGAAGTCCACACCGGAATAGTATTATTCTTATTTCATATGTGTTAGTAGGAAAGAAGTCTTTTCCAATCCTGCTGTTTCTTTCTATGTCAGTCCTGTCATCTGTTGATAGTCCATATTCTCATAAGTCAACCTTGTCAGTGAAAAATGTAATATTTGAATCTCTCATTTATCTTACCATTTGTTTTTTTTTTCCCCTTCAATTCGTTCACAACTTATGCCTGGGAAAGGTTATTTTACCCCTTCAAATTTTTAATGGTAGCTGGGCTTGGTGGTTCAACCTGTAATCCCAGCACTTTGGAAGGATCAAGGGAGACCAGCAAGTCTACACTGGGTTGGCTGTGAGTGTGCCACTGCACTCCAGTCTGGGCAACAGAGTGAGACTCCAACTCAAAAAAAAAAAAAATTCCTGATAGAATGGGTTGCTAAGAGGGCTAAATAAGAAAAATGCATATAGACCTTGGTAAGTATTAAACACATCATATTTACTGTTATTACTTTAATATAATCCACCCAGCACTCTTATACACCAAAGTTACTTTAAAGTCTTTAAATTGTCAATTACTGTATGCTAAAAAAAGCTATAATACAGATCTTTTGCTTTTACTAACTTGAAGTGATATTTATTATATTAAGAAATAGTGAGATTTAAATATACCATATTTCATTTAATCTAAAATGCCATCAGCAGTAGCATCCACATTTATTTTATATGCCATTAAGAAAGAAAAATACTTGCAATTAATTCTAAGATGCTATAGATTAAAGACACATCACAATTTCGGGAGGGTTAAATATGCAAAAATGTCATAGAATTGATGAAATATGATAATAAAATTGATGAGTCTGATTTTTCTCCTTCACCCATGAATTGAGATTGTTTGAGATTAAACCAGTGGGGCAGCAAGCAAAACCATCCATATTTCTGAGTTGTATTAATTATTATTTCCCAAAACCTCTTAGTAGTACAAATAGGCTTCTGCTTAAAATGGATCAAATCTTGGAAATTAGTATGGAGCATACATTCCACAAAAGTGTCCCCTGATCATAGAAATAAACTATTCTGAAAACAAAACCAGTGTTCAGTTGCTGAATTTCAACCCACATTCAAATTCTGATGTCTTTAGCAAGTAAAACACTAGCAAGTAAAACACTTTTTTTGTTTTCAACATTTGGAACATGTATTCATGAGTATATATGCACAATAGTTTTCTGAATAGGCTTGAAACAGAATATACAGTTTATAACAACTACTTATTAATGCAAAGCTAAAAGGCTAAAATAAACTCTGTAAAGCACCTTAACTGTAGCAGCACTTCTTTTGATTTGGGTAGTGCTTATAAGAATGAGAGATTTAAAGAAACCAAAATGAATATGCACACTTTACACAAAATATCACACAGGTATATTTATTTTTAGTAATGTATTATATTTTTCTGCTTTCAATTTTCAAAGTCATTAAAAAAGATGAAGACTGAATATAAATTCCTTAAAGCAAAGCTTTTTTTTCATCAATTGTAGTCTCTTTTTTCTTTTAACAGTACTCTACTGCCACATGGACATATTTATTCATGTGTCTCCTTGATTCATATGCTTACTCTCCTTGTTTATATCTGGTACACAGTTGATATCATGAAATATGGGTTCATGGAGTGAGACTCTTGATTTGAAATAGCTGGCCCATAAAACTAAGCTATTAGATTAACAAGTTAGTAAATTAAAGTGAGGAGTCAACACAAGGTTGACTTTTAGTCTGTTTATTACTTCTACACCAGATGAGAGAAAAAAAATAACTTAGCGTTTGCATAGTTCTTTAGTCTGTCTGGAGTGATTTGTTTACATAACTAACAATGTGCTGGCCACAGTAGATCTTATGGTCTTGAGCAAGATCCATTCTATGTCTTTTAAGTTTTTGTGTGCTACTTACTATCTGATGAGGCTTACTCAGAATGCCAGGAAACACATATATATATAGTTTTTTTTTTTTTCCAGCAATCCATTAGTACTTTGGTTTCCTAAAAAATTCTGTCATTCAAGATCAATGACCAAGTTACAGGATAGTTTCTGCTTCGTTTTGCAAAATTTATTCTGCTTGGTTACAGGTCATAGTTTCTTGAACACTATAAGTGATACTGTATGTCAGAATATTTATGACTACAATATCAAGGAATAATTTTCAGAGTGTGACAGATTTTAAAGGGATACCTTTTATTGATACTTTTAAATTTGAGGTTTTATAAAAAAAAGTTATGGCTTGTTGTTAGTGCTAATGTAGAGTTTATATCCCATCTCTTGAGCAGGTGCATGAATCAAATACAGATTTGGAACTTAACTCATTTTGTTATCTCTTTTGACCTTTCAGAAACCCTAATCCTCAGTGTATTTGCCCAAAGGTAAAATGGTAACAATAATATTGATTTTTTTTGTTTATTTACTATTTTTTTTCTCCTGTAGAAACTTATTGCGTTGATTATGAGCTGCCAATGAGCCATCTGGAATGGGTCAAGACTTGAATTGTAAGTGGGCTTGGTAAGCTTAAACCCAAACATAATGAGTTCTATTTGTGAGAGACAGGATTTGTCAAATATACTGCTATTTCTGAAGCATATTTCTCACCTACTGTCTTTGTGATAAGAATTGCAGAGTGCGAGTGTTTGTGGGATGTTAAAATGGTAACTTCACAGGGCACCTGCTACAAGTCAGGTTACACAAGGGATCACTCTCCAAATCCTGACTGAGTGATCTTAGCTTTCACTCTCTTCTCATTACGTATGTATAGCTGGCAGGCATGGAGCTGGCACTGAGGCAGGGCCTCCCAAATTTGCTGCTAATCTTTTCTTTCACTAAACACTATACTTCAGCATAGAAAGAAAACTGTTTTGAAAGAAATGTGTTGCCCTGGTTGCTTTGTTACAAAAACGACTATCTGGACTCAAATTCACAAATTCTTTGTAACAACTCTCCTCTCATCCAGAAAAAATTCAAACATAAAAGGTAATTAAGTAAACAGGCTCAATTTAAATCCAAACAAATAGTTATTTGGAATAATAATAAAATAAATACTTTCAACCGTGTTGTAAGGAGTTCAGCATACTTGAATTTCTCCATGTCCTTTTAAAAGCTAGGACCTCAAGGAGATTGACCTATAATTCTCTTTCCTTGTCGGGTCTTTGCCAGGTTTGATTATCCGTGTTATATTAGTTTCATAAAATGATTTGGGAGCCGGGCTCGGTGGCTCAGCCTGTAATCCCGCGACTTTGGGAGGCTGAGGTGAGTGAATTGCCTGAGCCCGCGGGTTCGAGACCCGCCTGGGTAGCAAGGCCTCATCTCTACAATAAATCAAAAAATCAGCCGGTCATGGTAGCCACTGCACTGGGAGCGGCCACTGCACTACAGTCTGGGCGACAGAGTGAGACTCCAACTCAAAAAAAAAAAAAATGATTTGGGGAGGGTTTCTTCTTTCATGATTGCCCTGAATACTTTCCATAGGATTGATATCAGCTCCTCCTTCCATATGATTCAGCAGTCACCCTCCTGGGAATATACCCAGAGGTACACAAATTGTTCTACAAAAAGATACCTGCATATGCATCTTTATTGCCACACTATTCACAATAGCAAAAACATGGAACCAATCCTACTGCCCACGGAAAGTAGACTAGATTTTTAAAATGTGGTACATATACACAACAGAATATTATGCAGCCATGAAGAAGAAGAAAATCATGTACTTCTCAGTAAGTTTGGATTGAATTGGAGACAATCTTTCTTAGTGATCCATCACAGAAACAAAGAAATGAATACCACATGTTCTAACTCCTAAGTGGGACTAAACATTAATTGTAGTAGCACAAGGGAGGAATCTGCAGTTGCAGGATGCTGCCAGAGGAGGGAGGAAAGGGGGTGCCATGTAACAACACAAAGGGAAAGTGAGGACAAGTTGGAGGCCCAAACTTCACTGGCACATAGATTACTTGTACACGTAATCCTCACTTGTACCCCACATATTTATAATAAAATAAAGTTAAAAAATAAAAAATAAAAGCTAGGACCTATTAGAAACATGTACATACTCCCAGATGGATCATTTTCGAATTCATAAAAAAGAATATACACTTTGAAATCATTCAAATGTGGATTTGATTACAGGTTTAGCACTTGCTGTGTGAACTTAGGCAAACTGTTTTCTATCTCCGAGCTTCAGTTTCCATTTTTTATAAAACAGGCGTCAATATGTCACCTTGGAGAGTTGCTGTGAGGAAAAAGAAAGATTATATTAAAAACTTACAGTGGTTCCTGGAACATTATAGTCTTACCGTCAGCTCTCTTCTACCTGCATGCTCTCAGGAGGTATGCAAGGTTCTGAGAATTTCCTGTCTGAGGTTGTATTTACACAAGGCAGATATTTCTTAACTGTATTGAACTTTGGAATCCAAAACATTTCCCCCATTCTCTGTATACTTTTCTGCTTTCATTCTGCCCACTTTTTTGATCAGTCCTAATTAGCTTCATGACTTTGATGATCCCATCTGCACAGGAGACCCTTGTCTATCTGTCTTCAGTCCTACTTTTTCCCTGGAGCTCTAGGTTCCTTTTTTGAATTGTCTGTGGATAACTCACATTTGATATCCTGTCAGCACTTCTGAATAGGAGCCCCAAGCTGAACTGATAACTTTTCTTTCCAAATCTGAGTCACCTTCTCTTTGATTTTATGTCTGTTTAACCGATAATGCCGGCAGGCTTGGAGTTATATATGATTCTTTTCTCTACCTCTGTCTGTGATAGTTTATGAACCACAAAGTCCTATGGAACTCACTACCAAACATCTGTCACTTCTATTCCATTCTCAACTCCGTCTGCCCTCAGCATGGCTCAGATCTAGTCACTTTCTACCATAACCATGGAGGTGGTTTTTCCCTTATTTCCCTGACCCTCATCTCTTCCCCCCTTCAATCTATTCTTTGCTCAGCTATCAGAGTTATCACAGTTTTAAGACTGTTGTTTCCCTTCTAAGAAACTTCATGACTATTACTTTTAGAACAAACTCTAAAACAATAGTGTAATGTTAATATTTATGTCCCACTTTTTCCCAGACCTAGCATTTTATTTTAAATAAAATTTCTTTAATTAGATATGAAACTTTCAAACATATAGGTACAAAGATTACAGGAAAGAAACCAATATACTGACTGCTTGGAATTAGCACAGGTTAATGTTTTCCGTATTTACTTCATATTTTTGTTACTTTTACATATTTTAAAATAAAACCTAAAATCCTACTGCCTCATCTCCTTCATCTCCATCTGGTATCTACTAACTTTAGTTTCCCCCTTCTTTCTCAAACATATCCTATGCTCTTGAGGGAACGAAGTGAAAGAGAAATGATGTTTAGGGTCAAAGATCTCCTAGAGAAGGATTTCCTAAGGAATTGATCTGAGCATATGTGATCTTTCAGCAAAAATCTCTCATGTTATTTGTTATTTTATTTCTTACAAGATAGAATCACTGTCTTGTGAAGAAATAATAAAGTTATTTCTAATCATGGGCATGACACTTAAAAGCAAGGTACTTAACCTCTATAAAATTTAGTTTTCTTATTTGTAGAGTATCTCAGTGCATATCTCAAGAATGGTTGTGAAGATGACTTGAGAAAATGTACATGAAGTGTCTGAGTCAGAGCCTGCCATCTAGTAGGTGTTCAATAAATAATGCTATTAACATGTCAACTGAGGATGTGGCATGGATCATAATCGACTAGATGGTACAATGCTGTTCTTTTCTGGAAGGATCACTGCATTATGAATGTAGGAGTGTCACAAATGTGACCCAGAGATTTTTAGGAGAGGCTTATAAAATGTGGAATGTTTGGCTTTGGTTTGAACTTGAAAGCTGACAAATACTCAGACAATCCCCCACATAAGCTTGCTCCTCTCTACCAGCCTCTGTGTTATCAGAAGTTTAAGTGCATTACCTTTTGTTAAAGTATATATTGCTAATTGCCTCCAGGGAAACAATTATGTGGCTGCTCTATTAAATGCTTTACCACTTACTACAAAAACAATCTCATGTCCCCCATTTGATTCAATTGAATTTTTATACTTGTTCTAGCAAATAGTTAAGTGGGTTTCTCACTAAAATCTTTGACTTGAATTATGTCTAAGTGGCTTCCTGAAATAAGAAATCAATGTTACATCTGCCAGAGAGGAAAAGAAGAAATCCCACATACATGAATGATTATAATCCTCACTCAGGGCAAGAATCCCCCAGCGCTCCAGAAAAGGCCATAAATTCATGTGATATCCCTGACTACTGCATTTTACATCTGGGACTGAGAGTTACTGAAATGTATGCAAAACTGGGAGTAGTCAGAAAGTGGGTTGTTATACGTCTGGGAGAGTTCTAATGCATTGCTTGTTGCTGGTTGTTCATCTTTTGCCCATGAAGTCTTGTGCTGTAACACGCGTCATTGATGACAGGAACTGAATAACTTTGGTGTGGCTGAAACATTTGTTCTCCTAAGAAACCTTTCACCTTTTAACTACTGGTTAAAGCCCTTTATGAATGACATCATATCCTATTTAGTATGGAAATTAGGAACAATCCTTTTCTTGTTCTGATAATGAAACTAACTCTTCTATGAGGGGTGATAGAATGTTCAGGGTGAAACATCATTTTTTTAAACCTAAAAACCCATCCTCTAACACTTAAGGAATAAACTGATTGAAATGTTTCTCACGATTTAAGAAGTTTTGAAAAATGTATTTACAAGGCCAACTCCTAAATAACATTATAGTAACTCTGAAAAGTCAGAAGGCAGATAGTTGGAGAAAGGAAATTGTGATTTGGAGTCTTCATATTTGCCTACAATTCAGAGTGATTTAAGTTGAGAAAATGTGTTTTCATCATTCAGATATGTTAATGAATGTACATATTTTTTGTTGAATAATTTTCATTGAGGATCTATGTCCATAAAAATTGGGTTGGAATACATGGGTTGAGTTAACTATGTTTGTTCTGAAAGGAGAAAAGGTGGTTGAGTAGAGTGCAGTGAGAAACTGAGACAGGAACAGAAATGTTTCAAACTGAAAATACTAAATCATTTAATAAAATTATAACTAGTTAGTTGATTATTTTGGTATTAAATTCTCTTTTTAAAACTTTTTTTTCCATGTTTATTTTAGATTTGAGGCTTCTCATGCATGTTTGTTACATGGACATATTATTTAGTGGCGGAAATTTCCCATTCCCCAGGTAGTGAACATTGTACCCAACAGATAATTTCTGAACCCTAACTCCTCTTTCCACCTCCCCCCTTATTGGTGTCCTCACTGTCTATTTTTTCATTTTTGTGACCATTTAGCTCCCTCATATTAGTGAGAACATGTGGTGTTTGGCTTTCTGTTTCTGATTCAGTTCACTTAGGATATTGATCTTCAGCTCTATCCATGTTATTGCAAAAGACATTATTTCATTTTTTTTAAGAAAATGTATTTATCTATTTATTTTTTTATTTTTGTTTTGAGTTGGAGTCTTACTCCATCGCCCAGGCTGGAGTGCAGTGGCACACTCATGGCCACCCCAGCATCAACCAGCTGGGCTCTGGCGATCCTTCTGCCTCATCCTTCCAAGTAGCTGGAACTGTAGGCGCACGCTACCATGCCCGGTTAATTTTTGACTTATTGTAGAGACAAGGTCTCGCCACGTTGCCTGGGCTGGTCTTGAACTCACAGGCTCAAGCAATCCACTTGCTGGGATTACAGGCCGAGTCACCGAGTTCAGCTTATTTTTAAAGTTTTTAAAAAATGTACTTTATTTTAAAGATGTGGGGTACAATTCAGGATTAGATATAAAAGTGGTCGTTGTACAGGTAAATTTGGGCCTCCTTTTGCCCCCACTTTGCTTGGTTTGAGATCAGGTGTTGTTATTGATGTTATGCTCTCTCCCCTCTCTACCCTGGCAGTTTCCGGTTACTGCCAATTCCTTATTGTATTATGGTAAATGTTCAGGGTCTGCTTATGAGTGAAAACATGTGGTATTCAGTTTTCTGTTTCTGGGATAAATCACTGAGTATTATAGACTCTAAATCCATCCAAGTTGTTGCAAAGTCTTTAATTTTGTCCTTCTTTAAAGCTGCATAACATTCCATTGTGTATATATACCACATTTTTTTTTTAATCCAGTCCAGTTTCAACGGACAGTATGGTTGGTTTCATGTTTTTGCTATTGTAAATAGTGCTGCAATAAACATGTGTGTGCACGTATCTTTTTTGTAGAGTGATTTAAATTGCTCTGGGTATATTCCTAGAAGGGGGATTGCTGGATAATATGGAAGGTCAATTTCTAGACCTTTTAGGAATTGCCACATTGTTTTCCACAGAGGTTGAACTCATTCCCACCAACAGTGTAGAAGTGTTCCCTTTTCTCTGTATCCTCGCCAGCTTCTGTTGTTGTTTGTTTTATTAATGATGTATATTCCGGGAGTTAGGTGGTATCTCAATGCGCTTTTGATTTGCATTTTTTTGATGATTAGTGAAGCTGAACATGCTTTCATGTGTCTATTGGCTGCTTGTATATCTTTTGAGAAGCATCTATTCATGTCTTTTGCCCACTTTTTAATGGGGCTGCTTTTTTCCTTTCAGCACATTTGAGTTCCCTTTAAATCCTGGATGTTAGGCCTTTGTCAGATATGAAGTTGTGGCAAATATTTTTTCTTATTCTGTGGGCTGGCTGTCTCCTTGTTTTCCTGATGGTTTCCTTTGCTTTACAGAAGCTTTTTAGTTTGATGAGGTCTCACTTGTCAATCTTATCTCTTACAGCATGGACTTTTGGGTTTTGATTGGGAATTGGCTGCCTATTCCGATTTCTCTCAGGGTGTCTCTTGTGTTTGCTAAGATTCTTAACGTTTGAGGTTTTAAGTTTAGGTCTTTGATCCATTTGTAGTTGATTTTTGTGTATGGCGATAGGTAGGTGTTCTGTTTCATTCTTCTGTACATGGTCAGCCAGTTTTGCCGGTACCACTTACTGAATAGGTTTTCCTCTCCCCAGTAGTTGTTGTGGAGGCTCTGTTGAAGTTGAGTTGGTTGAGAAATTGAGATTTTGCTTCCAGGGTCTCTCTCCTGATTCATTGGTCTATATACCCATTCTTGTACCAATACCAATGTTTTGATTTTTGTAGCCTTATAATAAAGTCTGGAAGTGTGATACCTCCCACTTTGTTTCTTTTGCTAAGGATTGATTTCATTCTTTTTTATGGCTGTGTTGTGTTCCATGGTCTATATATACCATATTTTTATATCCAGTGAATTGTTGGCTGGTATTTATGTTGGGTCTCTGATTTAACTATTGTGAATAGTGCTGTGATCAACATATAAGTACAAGCATATTTTTTATATATTGATTTCTATTCATTTGGGTGGTGAGAATGCTGGATCAAATATTAATTCAATTTTTAGTTCTTTGAGAAATCTCCATACTGTTTTTCATAGATATTGAACAAGTGTACAATCCTACTAACAGTGAGAGAACATTTCCTTTTCTCCACAACTATGCCAGCATCTGTTTTTCTTTGGTTTTTAATGATAGACATCCCGACTGGTGTGAAGTGATATCTCGTTGTTTTAATTTGCATTTATCTGATGATTAATGATAATGAACATTTTTTCATATGTTTGTTGGCTGTTTGTGTGTTTTCTTTTGAGAAGTATCTATTCACATCCTTTGTCCATTTATTGATGGAATTATTTGTTTTTTGTATGTTGAGTTTTTTAATTCCTTGTGGAGTCTGGCTACTAGCTCTTTGTCTGATGTGTATTTTGCAAATATTTTCTCCCAGTCATAGGTTTTCTGTTCACTCTTTTGACTGTTTCTTTCACTGTGCAGAAGACGTTTAGTTTAATTAAGTCCCATTTGTCTGTTTTTGTTTTTATTGCAATTACTTTTGAAGTCTTTGCTATAAATTCTTTGCCTAGGCCAAGTGTTTCCTAAGTGTCAAGTCTTACTTTTAAGTTTTTATTTGTAAGTCTCTGATGAATATAGATGCCTAAATCCTTAAGAAGATACTAGCAAACCAAATTCAACAACATATCCAAAAACATTACCCAAGTGAATTTCACTCCAGGGATGCAAAGATGGTTCAATATCTGCAAATAAACAAACATGATCCACCATATAAACAGAAGCAAAACAAAAACAAAAACGTGTGATTATCTCAATAGATGCTGAAAAGGCATTCAATATAATTCAGCATCCCTTTATGATAAAAACCCTCAAAAAACTGGGCACTGATGGAACATATTTCACAGTAATAGGAGATATGTATGACAAACTTATAACCAACATCATACTTAACTGGGAAAATTTAAAACATCTCCCCTCAGAACAGGAACAAGACAGCACCGTCTATTCTCACCACAAGACCATACAGGAAGTCTTATCAAGAGCAATCCAGCAAGAGAAAGAAATAAAGAGCATCCAAAACAGCAAGGAGGAAGTCAAACTATACCTGTTTGCAGATGATCTGATTGCATATCTAGAAATTTCTTCAAGAAGCTTCCAGACTTGATAAATTACTTCAGTAAAGTCAGGATACAAAGTCAATGTACACAAATCTGTAGCATTCCTATACATCAATAATGCTCAAGTTGAGCACTAAATCAAGAGCTCAATCTCATTCACACGAAGTGCGCATGCACACGTGTGCACGCGCGTACACACACACACACACAAAACCTAGAAATCACCCAACTCAGAAGGTGAACAATCTCTACAAGGATAACTACAAAACACTGATGAAAGTAATTGTGGATTGGAATAATTGATTGTTAAAATGACCATACTGTCCAAAGAAATCTACAGATTCAATGTAATCCTGATCAAAACACTGACATAATCCTTCACAAAACTGGGAAAGAATAGTTTTAAAGTTTATATGAATCCAAAAAAGAGCCCAAGTAGCCAAAGCCATGGCAATACACTGTTTGAGTTCAAGTTATTCTATAAAGTTGTGGTGTTCAGTGTGCATATGTTTAAGATAGTTAAATCTGCTTGCTGAATTGTACCCTTTATCATTATACAATGTTCTTCTTTGATTTTTTTTAAAAACTGTTTTTGGTTTAAAACCTGAACTATCTGATATGAGGATGACTCTTCCTGCTCATTTTTGTTTTCCATTTACCTTTATCTTTATTCATACATTTACTTTGGGTCTATAATTGTCTTTGGGTCTATAATTGTCTAGCAGGCAGCAAAATGTTAGGTCTTGTTTTTTGGTATCAAGTTTGCAACTCTAATTCTTTTAAATGGGATGTTTAGCCAATTTATATTCAGGGCTAATATTGATATGTGAGATATTGTTCCAGTGATAGTTTTATGAGCTAGCTGACTTGGAGATTCAAATGTGTACTTGCTTTATAGGCTCTGAGAACTTTGTATGTATGTGATCTTTTGTGATAGTGAGAGTTGTCCTTTTGTTTTTAAGGTTAGAACTCCTTTAACCATCTCTTGTAGAGCCAATTTTGTGACAACAAATGTTTGTCAGGGAAATACTTTTATTTCTCCTTCATTTATGAAGCTTAGTTTGTCTGGATATAAGACTCTTGTTTGGCATTTTTTTTTTTTCTTTAAGGAGAGTTTGAAAATAGGCCCCTGTTCTCTTCTGGTTTGTAGGGTTTCTGCTGAGAAGTCTTTTGTTGAATGTTCTTTCTTTTATAAGTGCTTTTTTCTTGCTGTACTTAGGATGTTTTCTTTCATGTTTATTTTGGAAAATCTGACAACAATATGCCTTGGTGATATTCTTCTTGCAATGTATCATGCAGGAGTTCTTTGGGCTTCTTATATCTGGATGTTTAGGTATCTCTCAAGACAAGGGAAGTTTTCTGTATTATTTCCTAAAATATATTTTCCATACATTTTACTTTAACTTCTTCTCTTTCTGGAATGCTTATGACACATAGGTTTGGTCATGTTACACAGCCCTATATTTCTTATAGACTTTGTTCATTCTTTTTAATTCTTTCTTTCCTTCTGTCTGATTGGATTAGTTTGAAGGGCCTGTCTTTCATTTCTGAGACTCTTTCTTTCACTTAGTCTAGCCTACTGCTGTAGCTTGGTACTGTGTTTTTTATCTCCTCAATTGAGTTTTTAAATTCTTCTTCTTCTTTTTGATATAGTCAATATCTTCTTTCACTTCCTGAATTTTTTTTGCTCATTTATTTGTGTTGCCGCTCTTTGGATTTTTTTTCATGTTGACTTTGGAGAATCTGACAATGATATGTCTTAGTTAGCTTCTTATTGCAATGTATCTTGCAGAAGTTCTTTGAGTTTCTTTTGTCTAGATGTCTATGTTTCTCTCAAAACAAGGGAATTTTTCTTAAGGTTTTTAAAAAATATATTTTTCATACTTTTAACTTTAATTTCTCCCTCTGGAATGTCTATGATTCATAGGTTTGATTGTTTTACATAATCCCATATGTTTTGCAGGTTTTGCTTCATTGTCTTTTATTCTTTTTAAATTTATTTCTGTCTGACTCAATTACTTTGAAGAACCTGTCTTCCATCTCTGAAATTCTTTCTTCTGCTTGTTCCAGTCTACTGCTATAGCCTTGTACTGTGTTTTGTATATCCTTCATTAAGTTTTTTAGTTCTGTTTGACTTTTTAAATGCTGTCAATCTCTCCTTTCATGTTCTGAATTGTTCTGCAAATTTCTTATGTTGGTTATCAGCTTTATCTTGTATCTTGCTGAGCTTCTTTATAATTAATATTCTGAATCTGTTATCTGACATTTCAGGGGATTTCATTATAGTTAGGTTCTGTTGTAGAAGAATTGATGAGCTTCTTTGGGGGGTAGCACTGTTTTTTCATACTTTCGGAGTTGTTTCTCTGGTCTCCAAATGAGTTATGGTGGTTAATCTGTATGAGTACCTTTGATATAGATAGCTTATGTATGTAGGCCTTCCCAGATATTGGTTTTAGTAGTGATGTAGTGGAGATGTGGGCTGCCCCATTGCTTACTATGAAGCTAGGGTGATTGGTGTCTTGGGAGGCTTAACTTGCTTCTCCATGGTGTGAGCTGGTGTCAGCAAATTACCTGTTGTGTGTTGTGATGTTCTTATATCTGGATGTTTCAGTCTCTCTCAAGACCAGGGAAATTTTCTTTATTATTTCCTCAAGTATGTTTTCAATACTTTTTACTTTAACTTTTCTTTCTGGAATGCCTATGATTCATACATTTGATCACATTACATAACCCCATATTTTTTAGGTTTTGTTCATTCTTTTAGAGTTTTTCTTTCTTTCTTGATTTTCAATCTCCAGGGCAGCAGGTGGTACCTATGGGTAAGAGTTGGCTACTGTTGATGTGGTTGGATATTTACTTGATCATTGTTTACCAGAAGAAGTGCTCTGTCATCTCAGCAGTGAGTATATCTGCAGAGTGGACAAGTGGTTACAGATGGGATCTGTGCTCCCAGTTCAGCTCTGGGGAGGGAAGAACCACTATAAGGGGGGCCAAACCCCAGGCAGACCCACCTATGGTCCACTGATGTCAGGCATAGGCACCTGCCCTGAGGCTGGGTCTGGTGTGTGGCCTCTGAGTGCCCAGAGGTGTGTCTTGGTGAGGTGTTTAGGGACCTCTGTGGCCTCAAGTTCTCTGCTCAGAAAGAGGAGGGCAGCTTAGATTCCTAATCTAGTAGAGTACCTAGGATTATGTCTGGGAATTGAAAAGGCAGAGTAGCACAACATCAAGGACTCTGTTCTTGGCTCAGCCTCCTACTCCAAGTGATTGAGTGTGTCAGGATATGGAGCACAGGGGGCCTTACTGCATATGAGTTGCTGCCCAGGAAGGGTAGGGCAGCTTAGACTACTAATCTGGATGTGTAGAAATGAGAGCTACCTGATCCTTGGTACTTCCCTGAAAGACTTGAGGGGTAGTCTGTGATGCCCCACAATGACACCTGCAGCTTGATTCTGGGTCACAGAGTTGACCTTGGCTTCAGGTCTTGCTACCCAGGAGAAACCATGGGATCAGGAACTCTACTGCCATCCAGGCTACTGATTCAAGTGCTGAGGGGTGGAGTCCCTCCTGCTGGTCTCCTGCAACTTACACTGCTTTTACAGGTACGTATGAGTTGAGGGGAGGGAGGGCCCTTCTTTTCATCATTATTACTGGGATCTGCCACCCCAGCTAGTCTGGAAAGAAGGCTGGGATTCTTAATTGTGGTGCTCACTGAAGAATTCCCGGCTGCAAAACTGATGTTGCCACAGGACCCACTGTTCATGAGAAACAACATCTAAGACAGTTCTCCTTCTGCTCATGATGCAGGTCCCACAGCATAGAATTGGAAGCCTCCTGCTAGGTACTTGTTGATCAGGCTATTATTCGGGGTGTTCCTTGGTATTGCTGGGGCCCCTTACTGCTACTGCCCAAAGAATGGGGTAGTGTGGGGCAACCTGGCAATGACACACAGAGACCAATTCCAGGTGAAGATCTTACGCTGGCAGTCTGTCTTTTTGAGAGGCAAACACAGCTTTGGGGGAGGTCCCTTGTTGCTCTTAGTGGCAGACTGGGATGAGCCCAGGTCCAGTTCCAAACCTGGGGATGAGCGTGATCTCCATGTTCTTGCCCTCCTTCAGCTGTGGAAGGTCCCTCTCCCACTCAAGAGCAAGCAGCCTTGTTTCTGAGCAGAAACTGAAGTGCCCACAGGGGTTGCTATTGCTGAGACAATGTATCCTGGTTCAAAATGGTATCTTCCTCACCCTTGAGATGAGGTGGGAGAATACCTTGACTTTACATGGTGTCTTTCTCTCTCACCAACTCTCACCCTCCCCTTGAGACAGCTCCAGGTCTCAGGAAAGATGGGGTGTTCTCCTGTGACCTGAGTTAAGCTGACTTCTGATGGGAAGATATATATCTCAGAGGGGAGTTTTCAGACCTCTCATGTTCTGAGGTTGCACTCATTTTTTTCTGTAGGGTGTTGTTGTGGGGGCTATTTACCCATCTTTACTTCCATGAGATCTGTGGTGTCCTTTGTCATTCTGATCAATAACCATTTTCCTTCTTGAATAAGGGTTCACCATGTTGGTCTTTCCGCACTATTTCACAATGATCAAATGGGCTAAACGTACTTTAAACCCTTTAGTCTGCCATCTTGGAACTCAGTATTAACGTCTATATCTCTAAATAACATGCTTGTATTGTTATTTAACTGTTTTTAAAAAGTGTAGGCACTATCTATTGACTGGATTTAGCTCTGTTTTACCAAATCCTCCTACTCTGCTGCTACTGACATATACACTTCCCATCCCCCCATGTCTTAATATAGTTCTTTTGTCATTTTTATTATATTAATACTTATATTTATCTTCCTAAAACTATGCAAATTATTTAGAATGGAACCATATAGTAAACTATGATTACTCTTTCTTGCTTGCTCAATTGGAGTTGATAATTATATTGTTATATATAACCTCACTTATTCTGTGGTATTAATAATTATATTTCTTGATTTTTTAAAAATAAATTCATCAGTAATTCAATCTCAAATACTCTGTTAGATATCTAACTCTCTTTTGAAGACGTTCATTCCCTTCAGGTACTTTATCAACATCATCTACTGAAGAAGAGTTTACTGAGGCCTTCTGATCTGTTTCTACTTAGACAGGCTACCTTATATAGACACAACTGAATTTTTGAGACCTATAATGTCTGAAAGTGACATTAGTTATTCTCACATTTGGTTAATAATTTGGCTGGATAGAGAATTCTAGCTTAAACAACATTTTCCTTCATGCTGTTGAAAGTCTTGGTCTTTTATATTCAAGCATCTAGAGTTGTTGAGAAGTCTTATAATATATACTTTTTGAGAGTTTTTAAACCCATTTTTGCCCCTTCAACAAGCTTGTGGTATTTACCCTTTTCCCTCAGTATTATATATATATAAATCTTTTTCCATCCAATAATCTGAATATTCAGTTTGTCCTTTCAGGATGAAAACTCATGTCTTTCATTTATAGAGTATTTTCTTAGATAATTTGTTCAATGATTCTTCCTTCTATATTTTTCTGGAGTTTTTTTTGCAAGTATTATGTTCATGTATTTGACCTCATGCATTGATTCTTAATTTTTTTTCAGTTTTTACTCTCCTAGTTTAAACCACTGTCTTTTTTTCTTATATTTTCAGGGAGACTTTACCAAATTTATATTCCAAACCTCCCCAATTTAATTAAAATTTCTTGAATTTAATTAAAAAATTTAAATGTCCAAGTGCTCATATTTTTATTTGCAGTGTTTCATTTTTATAACATTTTGTTCTTGTTCATGGATGCAAATTTTTTTCTAAATCATCTGAAGAGATTACTCATAACTTTTTGAAGTTTACTTCTCTGCACAGTCTTTGTTATTTTCATATTCTTATTTCTGTGAGTTGTTTGGATCTTTGTCTTTCACATTTGACATTTTCATCAATATCAAGTAATGCTTGGCTATCTTTTCATATTTAATAATGGGACCTTACAAAACATATTGATAGTTGTGTTTTCATAGATGGGCTTAGCAATTGTGGAATTCCATGTAGGATGATTCTATATTTGATATTTGCGTAAAACATTTCTGTTATCAGTATCATTAGGTATCTTCTGTGGAGTTTGTTGGATTCTCCAAATGATCTTCTATCCTCCTTCCTATAGTATTTTTCCAAATCTGAGAATATAGTTGAAAGTCTAAATATTCAGGGTATTAATCTTTCCTTAATTCTTGTGTTTACTGCAAAATGCTATAATCTTTTAAGTGTAATTGTGGTTTACACAAACCCCTGGTCTTTTGCCAGAGCTAGAGAAGAGCTGTCACCTGGCTGTATGGAGTAAGGAAATTGGATCTGGAAGTCCAATGTTTTTTTGACAAAGTTTTCAACATTCCTACTATTTCTGGTCATTTGCTTCTGCTGTCAGAGTATTTTCCAGATTCTGCTGTGTAAATCCATTTCCTCCTGGTTCATTACATAGTCAGTTTTAGAGTTCAGTTTTTTCAGGTGTTATGGGACTTAGATTTACCTTTTGTGTTTATATTTTATATTTAATAATTATGGAGACATAACTATATATATATGGGGTAGATGTGATATTTTGATACAAGCAAACAACATGTGACAATCAAATCAGGGTAATTGAGATATCCATTATATTAGTAACATTCTAATTCCATTCTTTTGGTTATTTTGAAATATACATTATTGCTAACTGTAGTGTCCCTATTGTGCTACTCAAGACTAGATCTTATTCCTCCTACTTAACTGGATTTTTATAGTCATTAACCATCTTGTCTTTATTCCCCCTTCCCAACTATCCTTCCCAGTCTCTAGTAACCATTATTCAACTCTCCATTTCCATGAGTTCAGTGTTTTTGCCACAGATATGGCTGAGAACACACAACATGCAATATTTGTCTTTTTTTTTTTTTTTTTGAGTTGGAGTCTCATTCTGTCGCCCAGACTGGAGTGCAGTGGCCGCTCCCGGCCACAGCAGCCTCGACCTGCTGGGCTCCATCTTTCTATGCCTTGCTTTTTTTACTTAACATAATACCTTTCAGTTCCATCCATGTTGTTACAAATGACAGGATTTCATTCTTTTTTAATGACTGAATAATATCTCATTTTGTATATATACCACATTTAAAAAATTGATTAAATTCATTTGTTGTCGGATACTTAGGTTGATTTCATATCTTGACTATTGTGAATAGTGCTTCAATAAAGATGAATGTGCAACTATTTTTTGATATATTGATTTTCTTCATTTGGTTATATACCCAGCAGAGGGATTGCTGGACCATATGGTAGTTCTATTTTTAGTCTTTTGAGGAACCTCCATACCTTCATAGTGGCTGTACTAAGTTACATGCCCACCAACAGTATGAGGGTTCCCCTTTCTCAACACCTCACCAACATCCACTATTGCCTGCCTTCTTGATAAAAGCCATTTTAACTGGAATGATATGACATGTCATTGTAGTTTTGATTTGCATTTTTCTGATGGTTAGTGATGCTGGGTGTTTTTTTTTTTTTATAAACCTGCTAGCCATTTGTATGTCTTCTTTTGAAAAATGCTTATTCAGATATTGTGCCATTTTAAAATGGGATTATTTGTTTTATTCCTATTTGAGTTGTTTCAGTTTGATTATTCCTATTGAGTTGTTGAGCTCCTTAGCCTTGTCAAACGTGTAGTTTGCAAATATTTTCTCCCAGTTAACAAGTTGTTTTTTCACTTTGTTGATTGTTTCTGATTTGCTGTTCAGAAGCTTTTTAGCTTGATGTGATCCCACTTGTCCATTTTTGCTTTTGAGGTCTTACTCAAGAGATCTCTGCCCAGACTAATGCTCTGGAGTGTTTCCTCAATATTTTTCCAACTAGTCTCGGGTCTTAGGTTTAATCTTTAATCCATTTGAACTGATTTCCATATAGAGTAAGAGATAGGGGTGTATTTTCATTCTTCTGCATATGGATATCTAGTTTTACCAGCACCATTTACTGAATAAACTGTTTTTTTACCAATTTATGTTCTTGGGGACTTTGTTGAAATGAATTGACTATAAATGCATGGATTTATTTCTGGGTTCTCTCTCTGTTTTTTTAATGTTGGAGTCTTACTGTGTTGCCCAGCAGGAGTGCAGTGGCATGCTCACAGCTACCGCAACCTGGACCTGCTGGGCTCAAGTGATCTTCCTGCCTCAAACTAGTTGGGACTCCAGGTATGCACCACCACATCTGGCTAATTTTTTGATTTATTGTAGAGACAAGGTCTCGCCAAGTTACCCAGGCCTGTCTTGAAACCCTGAGCTCAGGCAATTCTCTTGCCTCTGTTACCCAAAGTGCTGGGATTACAGGCGTGAGATACTGCATCCGGTTTATTTCAGGGGTATCTATTCTGTTTCATTAGTCTATGTTTCTGGTTTTTTTTTTTTTGCCAGTACCATATACCATATGTTATTTTTTGATATTAAAGCTTTGTAATATAGTTTAAAAGTCTGGTAATGTGATACCTACAGCCTTGTTCTTTTTGCTCAGGATTGTTTTGGCTACTCTGGGTTTTTGTGGTTCCTTATTAATTCTAGGATTGCTTTTTCTATTTTTGTGAAGAATGTCATTGGTATTGTGATAAGGATTGCAATGAATCTATAGATTGTTTTAGATAGTAAGGAAATTTTAATAATATTAATACTTCCAATCTATGAACATGGAATATCTTTCCACTTAAAAAAAAATTATTATTTACTATGTTGAGAGAGACATAAAAGTCCAGAAAGGCAGTAGGCTATTTGTGAAATAGCATGTGAAAATCTTGATTCAAAAGACATTTGGATTTCTGAAGACTTTGTTCATGAACTTTCAGATTAAATTCCATAGTTCTTCCTTGGTGCAGGGAGCTGAAACCAACTCTCTCTCTCTCTCTCTCAATGATCACTCCAGGGTACCCAAACTTTTAGGTTTTTTATTTTAAAGATGTGGGGTACAATGCAAGGTTAGATATACAAATAATCATTATGCAGGTACCTTTGTTGATGAAGTGTGCACCCCTTTCCCAAGCAGATTCCCACTACTGCCAATCCCACCTCCCGCCCCCACTACTCCCTCTCACAGTTTCCCGCTACTGTCAATCTTTTTCTTACAGTATTATAATAGTTGATCAAGGTCCGCTTATGAGTGAGAACATATGATATTCAGTTCTTTGATTCTGTGAAGATTACTCAGTATTATAGACTCTAATTCCAACCAGGTTGCTGCGAAGTTCATGATTTTGTTCTTTATGGCTGCATAATATTCCATTGTATATATGTACCACATTTTTAAAAATCAGGTTCTCGTTTGACGGGTAGCACAGTAGGTTACATGTTCTTGCTATTGTGAACAATGCTGCAATAAACATACGTGTGCAGTTATCTTTTTTTATAGAGTGATTTGAGTTATTCTGGGTATATTCCTAGTAGGGGAATTGCGGGATCATATGGAAGGTCAATTTTTAGAACTTTTAGGAATCACCACACTGTTTTCCACAGAGGTTATACTAGTTTGTACTCCCACCAGCAGTGTACAAGTATTTCCTTTTCACTACATCCTCTCCAGCAACTGTTATTTTTTTAGGTATTGATGATGGCCATCCTGACTGGAGTTAGGTGTTATCTCAGTGTAGTTTTAATTTGCATCTCCTTGATGACTAATGAAGCTGAGCATTTTTTCATGTATCTGTTGGCTGCTTTTGAGAAGTGTCTATTCATATCTTTTGCCCACTTTGTAATGGGGCTTTTTGCTTTTTTCTTTTCAGCACTTTTGAGTTCCTTGTAGAGCCTAGATGTTAGGCCTTTGTCAGACATATAGTGGGCAAATATTTTTTCCTGGTTTGTGGGCTGTCTGTCTGCTCTCTTGATGGTTTCTTTGACTTTTCAGAAGCTTGTCAGTTTGATGCGATCCCACTTGTCTGTCTTATCTCTTATGGCATGGGCATTTGGGTTTTTGATCAGGAATTGGCTGCAAGTTCCATTTTCATACAGGTGTCTCTTGCATTTTCTAAGGTTCTTATAGTTTGAGGTTTTATGTTTAGCTCTGATCTATTTAGAGTTATTTTTGTATATGGGAATAGGTAGGGGTCTTGTTTTTAGTCTTCTGCATGTGGTCAGTCAGTTTTCCCAGCACCATTTACTGAATAGGTTCTCCTCTCCCCAGTGGTTGTTGGTGGAGGCTTTGTTGAAGACGAGTTGGTTGAGAAATTGAGGTTTTGCTTTTGGAATCTCAATCCTCTTCCATTGGCCTATATGCCTATTCTCATACCAATACCAGGCTGTTTTGATTATTGTAGCTTTATTATAAAGTTTAAAGTATGGGACTGTGATACCTCCTGCTTTGTTTTTTTTTTTTTTTTGCTGAGGATTGTTTTGGCTATTCATGATCAATTATGTTTCCATATGAATTCCTGTATTGTTGTTTCCAGGTCTGAGAAAAATGCTGCTGGTAATTTGATGGGTATTGCATTAAATCCGTAGATTGTCTTAGGTAGAATGGACATCTTAACAATATTGATTCTTTCAATCTATGAGCATGGAATATTTTTCCACTTGTTTGTGTCATATTTGATTTCTTTGAGCAATGTTTTGTAGTTTTTTTTTGTAAAGGTCTTTCACATCTCTGGTTAGGGAGATGCCAAGGTATTTCAATTTTTTTTTTTTTTTGGTGGCTATTATGAATAGGATTGTGCTTTTTATTTGGATTTCTGTTTGTTTATTATTGGTTATAGAAATGTGACTGTCTTTTGCTTATCCATTTTATACCCTGTGACTTTGCCAAAGTCCTTTATCAGTGCAAGGAGTTTTTTTTTTTTTTTTTACAGATTCTCTTGGGCTTTTGAGGTATAGAATCATGTCATCTGCAAAGAAGGATAACTTGAATTTCTCTTTTCCTATTTGGATACCCCTGATCTCCTTCTCTTGTCTGATTGCTCTAGCTAGGACTTCCAAAACTATGTTGAACAGGAGGGGTGAGAATTGGCATCCTTGTCTTGTTCCAGTTTTCAGGGGAAATATTTCCAATTTCCGTCTCTTTAGCAGTAAGCTGGCTGTGGGTTTCTCATAGATGGTGCTTACTATTTTGAGGTATGTTCCATCTATGCCTAGATGATCAAGGGTTTTTTATCAAGAAGGGGTGGTGGATTTTATCAAAAGCTTTTTCTGCATCTAATGATATAATCATGTGGCTTTTGTTTTACATCTGCTAATGTGTTTAATTATGTTTATGGTCTTATGAATGTTGAACCAGCCCTGCATCACAGGGATGAAGCCTACTTGGTTGTGGTGGATGATTCTTGATATGTGTTGTTGAATCTGGTTTGCTAGGATCTTGTTGAGAATTTTAGCATCTAAGTTCATCAAGGATATTGACCTGTAGTTCTCTTTCTTTGTTGGATCTTAACCTGGCTTGGGGATCAATGTGATGTTAGCTTCATAAAATGATTTGGGGAGAGTTCTATCTTTGTCAGTCACCTGCAATACTTTCAGTAGAATTGGTATCAGTTTCTCCTTGTATATTTTGTAGAATTCTGCTGGAAAGCCATCTGGTCCAGGGCTTTTTTTTATAGGTAGTTTTCTTGTGACATAGTCAATTTCCTGGATTGTTATTGGTCTATTTAAGGTCTCGATTTCTTCTTGTTTCTTGGCAAGGTTGTGTGATGTCAGAAAGTCCTCCATTTCCTTTAGGTTTTCAAGTTTGTTTCCATAGAAATGTACATAGTAGTCTCTGATAATCTCTTGTATTTCTTCAGGGTCAGATGTAATTTCATCTTTTGTGTTTCTGATTGAGTTTATTTGGGCTCTTTCTCTTTTTTTCTTGGTCAGTCTAGCTAGGGGACCATCAATCTTGTTTATCCTTTCAAAGAACCAGCTTTTTGTTTCATTGATTTTTTTGTATTATCTTTTTGTCTTCTGTGTCCCGGATTTTGGCTTATATTTTGGTGATCTGGATTCTTCTGCTAAAGTTAAGGTTTTGGTGATCTTGCTTTTCTAGCTTCCTTAGGTGACCTGTTAGGCTGCTAACTTGTGATCTTTCCATTTTCTTCATGTGTGTTTGGAGCGATATAAATTCTCCTCTTACTGCTGCTTTCATGGAATCCCAGAGGTTTTGGTAAGATGTTTCTTCATTTTCATTTGTTTCCAGGTATCTTTTTATCTCTGTTTGGATTTTCATGTTGACCCAGGAGTTGCTTAGCATCATGCTGCTTAGTGTCCATGTTTTTGTGGGTTTTGAAGGAAATTTTTGGTGTTGACATTTATTTTAATTCCACTGTGATCTGAGAAGGTGCATGACAGAATTTCAATCTTATAAAACTTGTTTATGCTTGATTTATGACCGAGGATGTGGTCGATCTTAGAGTATGTTCCATGTATGAGTAGAATGTATATTTTGTGGTCGTTGGGTGGAGTGTTCTGTCGGTATCAATTTAGTCCATTTGACCAAGAGTCACATTGAGGTTCTGGATCTCCTGGCTGATATATTTTGTCTTGATAATGTGTCTAGGGTTGTGAGTGGGGTATTAAAGTCCCCAGCTATGATACTGTTAGAGTCAATAACTTTTTAAATTTTGCTAGAATTTGCTTTATGAAAGTGGGTGCTCCTATGTTGGGTGCATATATGTTTAAGATGGATATTTCTTGTTGATGGATTGAACATTTTATCATTATGTAGTGACCCTCTGTATCTTTTTAAATTTTTGATAGCTTAAAGGATATTTTGTCAGATTTTAAGATTGCAATTCCTACTTTCTTTTGTATTCCGATCACCTCAAATTTTGTTTCCCATCCTATTATTTTGAGTCTGTGAGTTTCCTTTCTGGTAAGATGAGTCTCTTGGAGACAATATATTGTTGCCTCATGATATTTTATCCATTTTGCCATTCTATGTCTTTTCAGTGTTGCATTTAGTCCATTAACATTCAGGCTAGTTATTGAAATGTGAGAGTTCATACCTGTCATGAGATTCTTATAGAGTTGTTGTTGTTCTTGCTTGTTTGTTGTCTTTCTTTAGATTTTGGGGTTGGTTCATGTGTGTTTTCAATATTTTTCTGCACTCTTGTGAAGAACACTGCTGTTCCTTTTACCCTTTCTTCTGTGTTTAATACTTTCTTAAATGTTTCTTATAGAGCTGGTCTGGAGGCAGTGTAAATTCTTAGAGATTGAATGTCTGGGAAAGATTTTAATGCTCCATCACTGGTGAACTTTAGTTTAGCTCTGTAGGTTATTATTGGCTGAAATTGATTATCTTTGACAACTTTGAAGATTGCGCTCCAAGCTCTCCTAACCTAAAGGTTTTCTGTGGATAAATCTGCTCCTATTCTAATTGGTTTTCCCTGGTAAGTAGTCTGGCCTTTTTCTCTTGCTGCCTTTTTTTTTTCTTTTTTCTTTTATACCTACTCTGTTTAGGTGAATTACTATGTGTCTAGTAGTTGCTTTTCTCATTTGTTGTCTGGGTTCAGGGGTTCTCTGAATCTCTTGTGTTTGAATGGTCACATCACTGATGAGATGAGGCAAATTTTCTTGAATAATTTCTGGAATGTTTGTTCCAGGGTGCTCTCTGTCTCTCTTTCTCCCTCAGGAAGCCCAATTACTCTTAGATTCGGCCTCTCGAAATAATCACTCATCTCTTGAAGGTTTTGTTCCATCTTTTAAAGTTTATTTTCTATAATTTGACAGTTTGGGTTAGTTCTTTATTTTGGTCCTTAAGCTCTGAGATTCTTTCTTCTGCTTGGCTAATTCTGCTCTCCATGCTTATCAGTTTGTTATTTATTTCGTTCACAGTATTCTTTACTGCTGTTATCTCAGTTATCAACTCCTTCATTCTTTCGTCTTGTCTCTCCTCGATTCTATTTATTCTCTCTATTAATGCCTTGATATCTGAGTTTATAGTTTGAGATCAGTCATGCTGGGGACTCTTCATTGTTTGTGTTCTGAAGTCTGCTTCCTTAGTGTCTGACCTCCCAGGGGTCCATGTGAGACCTATATTCTTCTTTTTGTTTTTCTTCATCTGTGTATATTTTCCTCCCCACACATCATTTTTTTCCTCTTCTTTAATTTTGTTGTTCAGGGATGGGGAGTTTCTTTTACTTCTGTTTGCTCAATCTCTTATTCTTCCTTATGTGGATCCTTTGGCTTTGTGCAATTCTGAAGCTGGACTGTGGGCTGGGGGCTGTATTTTTTACAGTTTTGAGATTTAATTGAGCGGGGAGCTGTGATTCAGAATCTATCTGCAAATCCCAGTATGTACTGACAGGTTGTGGGCACCCTGGAACCCACTTTCCACTACCTTACAATCTGTCCATGCAGTGGTGATATAGGTTTGCTCCCTGAAAGCAAAATGAGGAAAGAAAAAGGAAAAGAATGGAAAAAGGAAGGAGCAGGGGCAAGAGGAAGGTGAAGAGAGAGATCAAGAGGGAAAACAGACAGATGTACTAACTAACAAATGAAAAGAGACAAAAAAGAGTAAAAAAAACCCTAAAACATACAGACAATCATACAAACACACAAACCAACAAAAACCTCCCTATTAATGTACTCGTCCCATACACAAACAGGAAGTCTAAAAAGAAATCAGTAAAATAACAGAAACAAAGCAAGTACAAAAACGTTATCAAAACAGAAAGGAGAAAAAAACTAAAACAACAAACAAACAAAAATGATAAAAACAGACAATAGCAACAAGGAACCAAACTGGCTCTGAGGTCTCTCCTGAGAGTTGACCTTCCTTTCAGCTCTGATCTCCAGCCCCTCCCTTCTGCTCTCAGTCGATAGGTTTGAGCTCAGCCTGGGTCAGATGCCCCAAACCTACTGTGGAAGGAGGGTGGATCAGATCTGAACTCACCCAGCTTGCTGACTGTCAACTCTACCACTCAGATCTAACCTGTCTGTGTCTGATCCAGCATGAGGAATGGGCTTCTGTCTCTCCCAGCTTGATGAGATTACCTTAGGTACCAGGTTGGAGGCTGGGTGGAACTGGGTGGGGCAATGCAAGTCTCTGCCAGGTCCTGGGTCAGAGAAAATGGCTGTGGTTGGTGTTTCCTCATTGGAAATGGGGCTCCTCTCCAGAATTCCCCAAACTTCTCTCTCCACTGATCAGATCCAGGGCTCCAGCCGATTTGCTATAATAGGTGATGATGTGGGCCAGGTGCCAGGTGATGAGAATCAGCTGGACTCAGCAAGCTCTTCTCAGGAGAATCCTGTGAACAGCAGATGATCCTGCACGCCGGCAGTTCCAATCCAATCTCAGGATGGTGAGGGGTTGCAGTCACCTCCAGAGGAGAGCCCTGGGTGCAAGAACCCGAGTCTCCCCTCAGACAGACTTTTACTCACCCATGGCACAAACCTGCTCATGCAGAGAGTCTTTATGGATACGCATTTGTGGAGACTCTCACAGTCTGACCTGTCCCATCTCCATCTTGCCGGAGGACCCTCTCTTTCCATTTTTTTTGTGTCCTCTTTACTTTCTTTCAGTGTCTTATAGTTTTCATTTCAAAGATATTTCACTTCTTTGGTGAAATTTATTCATAGGTATTTTATTTATAGGTATTGTAAATGGAATGACTTTCTTGGTTTCATTTTCAGATTTCTCACTGTTAACATATAATAATGCTACTAATTTTTGTATGTTAATTTTGTATCCTGCAACTTTGCTGAATTTCTTCATTAGTTCTATTTTTTTTTGGTTAAGTCTTTAGGTTTTTCTAATAAAAGAATATTTTCTGCAAAGATAATTTGACTTCTTCCTTTCCAATCTGGATGCCTTTTATTTAGTTCTTCTGTTTAATTTCTCTTGCTAGAACTTCTAGTACTATGTTGAATAGAAGTGGTGAAAGTGGGCATCCTTGTCTTATTCTAGATTTTGAAGGAAAGACTTTTAGTTTTCCTTTATTCAGTATGATATTAACATTTGGGTTGTCACATATGGCTTTCATTGTTTTAGGTGTGTTCCTTCTAGGTCCAGTTTTTTGAGAATATTTATCATGAAAGATGATGAATTTTATCAAATGTTTTCTAACATCTATTGAAATGATCATATGGCTTTTGTCCTTTTTTCTGCATATGATGTATCATCATATTTATTGATTTGAGTATATTGAGTCATCCTTGCATCCCTGGCATGAAAGCCACTTGATTATGATGAGCGATCCTTTTAATGTGTGGTCGAATTCAGTCTACCAGTATTTTGTTGAAGATTTTGTGCATCTATGCTCGTTAGACATATTGACCTAGAGTTTTCTTTTTTATTGTGTCTTTGTCTGGTTTTGACATCCAGGTAATACTGGCTTTGTAGAATTAGTATGGAAGTATTCTCTCATTCTTGATTTTTTAAAGAATAGTTTGAGTAGGATTGGTATTAGTTATTCTTTAAAAGGGCTCTGCTTACTACTTTAATATACCTTCAGGAATCTGCCTACTACTTTAATATACTGTAACTGAACTGGTACCCAAATTGTAAGACAAAATCGTCTATAGTCTTCTCTTTCCTTCTATCAAGTAGAAGGAGTCTCTTTTAGCACTGCATTGCTTGGAGTTGGGGGAGAAGTGGCATAGGCACTTCCATGACCACTGAGGCTGGTGTTACACTGGATAGCACCTGAAGTTCATTGTCTCCAAGGCCAGCAAGACACCAGGACTTGTACAAGGGCTGGAATACTTGTGGCCTGACTAATACTCATACTTTGTTATGACCCTGGGCCACTTAGTTGGTCAGTGGTGAAGCCATCCAGAACTTGGGTTCTTCCTTGTGGGGCAGGAGCCCTCTGGCCCAAAGCTAGTCTAAATGCTCCTCCTGGAACAAGCATGATTCTGCCTTGTATTGTGTCCCATTGTGACAAGGCAGTGTTGAGTTCCAATGCAAAATCCTGCACTCATTTCACTCTCCCTCCGACGGACACAGAGATTTTTTTGTCCATGCTGTGCTGCCTGGTTTTGGGGGAGGGGTGATGTAAGATGCAGGCAGTGCAAGAGTGTCCTTCCTCTCATCTTTGATGATTCTTTCCTTGTTACTTATGTTAAATCCAGGTACTGTAATTGCTCACCTGATTTTTTGGTTCTTATGAAGGTGCTTTCTTGTGTGGATAGTTGTTCAATTTGGTGTTCCTGTGGGGAGATGATAGCTGAGGGCTCTATTCTGCCATCTTGCTGCCCCCCTCCATTTACTCAGTAACCACTTATCCAACAGTTTTTATTTTTTGGCTTCGAAATTTGACTGCTGTTGTACTCTGCTTCTTTCCTTTATACTCACGAGTTTGCATATTTTAAGGAATTCATGTGGTAGAGTTTCAAGAGTGTATAGAAATTTCTGTGTTTAATCCACTGTATTTAACTGAACATATGACATTTTAAAAATAAGCACTTTTAGTCAGCAATTATATTTCCACTTTTAGGATCTCTCCATATAACATAAATGGAGATACTTTTAAAATTTTTTTCTTGTGGCTATTTTGTCTGTCTTGTCTTTTGCAAATAAAAATAAAACAAACAATAAAATCTCTTAAATAATTATTGACACATTTAAAAGTGTTTTAAGAAAATGGAACAATTTACACTTTAAATAAAAAAAAATTAGTTGAAATCCTTACCCTAACTTTATCATTTGAAATATTTATAAACACTATTTTGCAAAATAGTTACTGAAAAATGGGAACTAGATAGACACAGACAGCTCATGGCAACCCTGCAGGAGGGAATGAGCAGAATAAGTATGGCAACTACATTTCACTCCTTTATGCCATCTCTTGATGGTGCTATATGTTATTCAAATCCATCAGTAAACATTAGTGCAGTTGATACAGGTGACTCTTCTCCCACCTCCTTACTTTTACAAAAAAAAAGTAAAAAAGAATAGGAGGTGAATCTGGAGGGAGAAATTGGAGTCAATATTAACTTACTCTGTGATTATGTCACCAAACTTATTTATTTTAAGGAAAGCTAAAGTTGAAGGGATTTAAACTCTATACAGTTGAATGGCAAGGAAGAACTAAGAAAAAATGCTTAACACACTTAAAAAAAACATAAAATGAAATAGGTATTAAGATTTAATTACAAATTTTACCTCTTTTGACTTCACAAAAATAATACATTTGATTAACCATGTCATATTACATATGTTTATGTGATTTAATGCTTAATGCTTCTGGATAAGATAACTCCCAATTTTATATGACCCCAGTCTTTAATGTTTGTATGTGATAAAGATAATTTACAATTACTGCCCTATGAATGGACATATATTCGATTTCACATATTTTTGCATTTCAAAATAACTTGGAACTTTTTTCCACATGGAAAAACCATTGACTACTACAATTAACCTTAAAGTTCTATTTTAAACCTAGTCAGAAGCAGCCTTCCTGGTTTCAAAGTCAAGTGCAAGCCAAAGCAAGGAGTTTTTCAAGTCTGTTGAGTTTTAGTGAAAATGTTTCAGAGAAGTTCAATATTAGTAAAATATTTTTTCCATTGTGTTTCTCCTTTTTTTTTCTAATTCTGAAGGGGTCACACAAGTTTTGAATACACTATTAATTATGCACAAAAGAATTTAAGAATGCTTTCATAAGACTAAGTTTAAAGAATTGGAGGGAGAAATTCTCCTAGAAGATATTAAATGTGAAAATAGAAACAGAAACTTTTTCTCCCAATATGTTTGGTCACCAGGATCATTCTTATGTAACAAGAGTAAATTAAACAACCAAATTAGAGATACCATCCTAATAAGAGTACAAATAATCAAATATTACAAAGTTAGAGATTACGTGAAGGGCCATGTAAAGGGATCAAGCAGCAAAATATGGGTTTTTGGTAAAGTTTCTCTACAAAATAGTCAATACAAATAAAGTAGAAAAATGTCCATGTGCTTATATCTATGTTTGTGACATCCTTAAACACCAATCTGCTCTTTTCTAGAAGAGCAACTTATAGTTTGCAGATATTGCATGAAGGCTTATCATTCTGAACATTTCTGAGAAATGATAAATCTGTGATAGAATTTACTCTGATGAGGGAAATTGGGTATTTCTCAGTAGTGGAGAGATGTTCTGCAATTTTTATTCCTGAAGAGAATGGTGAGCAACTGAAGCTTGGAGAACCAGACATTTTTTAAAATGCAAGACATCACATCTTTCTCAGCCTCACAGAACCATTTGACTACCTTTTGTTGAGTCTTGCTTTTAACTGATGCAGTTAAGGAGTGCCGGTCCATGTACACCAACAAAATGTTGTATGAGGGTGGCGAACGTGTAAAATAGGAATGCTAGTAAGAGCAAAGTGCCATTAAATTATTTTGATCTTATTTCCAGTCAAAAATACAAGACACAGAAAGCTACAGATCATCTATTGTCAGACAAAGGAGACAAGAGGTTAGCTGCTAGAAATTAGAAAAAAAACACTACAACCATTGATATATCATGAGGCCATTCATATACTGAAGCTCAAATTCTTAGTGCCTCAAAATGTGTTCTTATTTGATAATAGAATCACTGCAGATATAATTTGTTAAGATAAGATTGTATGGAAGTATGGGTGGCCTCCTAATACAATATGTCTGGTGTCCTTATAAAGAGGGAAATCTGGACACTAACACACACACACTGAGAACACCATGCAAATCCTGGAGTTGTGCTGCTGCAAGCTGAGGAGGTAGCAGAAGTTAAGAGAGAGGCCTGGAACAGATTCTTCCCCTAATAAGTCTAGAGGAAGCATGGCCTTGTCAACATCTTGAGAACTTTCAACCTCCAGAACTATAAAGGAATGAATTTCTGTTATGTAAACAACCAAGTTTATGTTGTAATCATGACCTAGAAAAGGACCACAGAGGCCTGGAAGCTCTATAGCTACAACATTCACTGATATCAGTTATCCTTGTCATTTAGCTAAGGTTTTTTCTCAGCTAAGATCCCAGAGTTCACCAGATAAAAACAACCCGAGAAAAGGGGAATTCTATACTCATTTTATCCCCTTTTATTAATTTTCATGGAATCATAAATGTGAAACCTTAGGGGATGGGGTACATAAAAATAAACCTTCTCTGTATCTGAACACTCCTTGTTATTCTGTCTTATTTTTAAAAACTTTGTTGCATCTCAGAAGGATTAAGATGAGAGCATAACAATCCCCCCTGCAGCACATCATACAGATTTAGACTCTAAAACTGCTAGACATCTGATTTTTGAATACTTGGCAGCTATTCTTCCTTATTTGGTTAATGGCATGTCAATTGTCCCCTTGGAAAGAATTCCCTCCTCATCCTGCTTGTCTTCGTGGGACAGTCAGTGGAGGAGCTACCACTTTTTGTATGGCCAGGGTTTTTGCATGTCACTGAAGCTAAAAGAATCAGATACTTTCTTGTGGGAATTTGGACCTTGCCCCATGGTCAGCAAACATTTGGGATCACTGCATTTTGGTGGTAATGGTCTGAAGAGATGGTCCCCTTATTACAGGCTGTAAGAGCCTATAAAACCTTGGCTTCTCCTTGTAAGATACTCAATATCCTCCTAGTAGACTAAATTTTCTTAAGTTACTAAATTTTGTTTTCTATTGCTTTCAAAGACCCTTAACTAGTTTACTCCACCATCTCATTTAAAGTTTTCTAGTGTTCTGTCCCTTGCATTTCTGGGAATGATAATGGTAGCTATGGTACTTAAAAAACTTACTGATAATTATTGTTTTGGATTTTTTTTCCTCTAAAGTATCTGAGTAAAGTACTTTAGCAATTGACTATGGATCATAGTGGTTAAATTTGCATTGGAATATGGATAATAATTATGAAAATCATCCAGGGTTTAATTTTTGTGTATGGGAATATTTCTGAATTTAAATGACTTCTAAACAATTTACATTGTTTTCCCAGTCCCTTTGTTTACTGTCCTTGAAAGGTAGGATAAAAATTAGAGGGAATGTTTTCAGTTATCTGAAAATAGAAATTTCTAGCAGAAAAGGGAAGAACATTCATGATAGCCCACACAGCACAATATACATAAATTCTAGTTAATTCATGTTTCTGAAAATACTTTCTATTAAGAAAAAGATTTGTAGCCAGGCTCGGTGGCTCAGCCTATAATCCTGCGCTTTGGGAGGCTGAGGTGAGTGGATTGCCTGAGCCCATGGGTTCGCTACCTGCCTGGGCAACTTGGCGAGACCTCGTCTCTACTATAAATCAAAAATTAGTTGGGCGTGGTAGCACGTGCCTATAGTTCCAGCTACTTGGAAGGCTGAGGTGGAAGGATCGCCGGATCCCAGCAGGTCGAGGCTGTGGTGGCCGGGAGCAGCCACTGCACTCCAGTCTGGGTGACAGAGTGAGATTCCAGCT
>NW_007090195.1:35237-43847 GCF_000164805.1 Carlito syrichta
ACAAAAAAAAAAAAAAAAAAAAAAAAAAAAAAAGATTTGTTTGCTTATGTATTATTTGTCACAGTTAATGAGAGTAAGAAAATGCATCTAAAATTCAGCAACAAAAATGCAAATATGAGGTTATAGAACAAAACCAGCAAAATCTACTTTGGTTCAAAACCCACATAACACTGAGTTTAAAAATTGTAAATATATAACAGTTCTTTTTATTCTGGTAATACATCAAAAATATATGCAACTTTGATAGAAATAAATATGATGTCTGATTACTATAAAGTACCTGAAGTCAGCTTAACTAGAAATCAAGTTTATTTCCAAACAAACAAAATCTCTCTATATATTTTCCTAAACAAGGAGATAACTTTAAAGACTTGAGATAGTTGATATGTATTAACAATTCTTAAATTTTAGACATTTTTGCTAAGTAAACTATAAACAACTTTTGGGTTGAAAAGAAATTTAAAGTTTTTCACTGGTGAGGACTAAAACTGAACAATAACATAATTATACTGAAATTTATTATTTTGATTACTTCCACTTAATTATCTATCTGTTCCAAAATTATATGTACATATGATTATATGCATATATATACATATATGTGTACAATTGTGTTCAATGTAGAATTTAAATAAATTTATTTCATACTATTTTTTCTCTTTAAAGCTGTTGAAAAAATGCCCTACATTTATAGTCAGAAAAGCCAGGAATGAATTCCACTTCTGCTACTTGCCACCCTTCTAGTAATTGACTAATTAATGCAATCTTTAAAATTTGTCCCTTAGTTTTTTAGAGATTCAGTTTTATTACTTATTAAATGTGGAGACCAAGTGATTGTTTTGCCTAGTTGTAGCAGTCAAATAGAGTAGGTTATGTTGTGCTAACAAATGACCTCCAAATCTCAGTGCCTTTAAAAGATTCCTTCCTTTTTTTTATTGCTCACCTAAGCAATGTCAATCAAGGGTTGGCAAGAGAGGCTGGGGGTGGTTCTTACCATTGTTACTCAGGGAACCATGTCCACAGAACACATTGAATGATGCCCATCTCACTCAATTGCCAGAAAATATGGAAGACTTTAAAGGATTTTGTATTGTTAACGAAGTGCTCTAGTTCTGGAGCTGACAAATGTCTAGTCACATAACCCTACCCAAGTGAATCAGGAAGTACAATTCTACTATAAGCACAGGAGATAAATACTTTGCTTTATTACCTTACAGGGTTCTTTGCTTTGTACATTAAACTGCTTTTTAAAATATAAAATCATATTTATACTCATCTTTTTTTATAACTTTATTTCATTATAGACTTGTGGGGTACAAGTGCGGATTAGGCTCATAAGTAATCTACATGCAGGTGAAGTCTGGACCTCCAACTGGTCCTCACTTCCCCTGGTTTAGAACCAGGTACCGTTGTGCTGTTATGTGCCACCTGTCTCCCCTGGCATGGTTCCATGACTGCCAGTCCCTACCTTGTGTTACCTTGATTAATGTTCAGTTCCAAATTACAAGTGATAACATGTATTTGGTTCTTTGTTTCTGTGATAGATAGATCACTAAGTATGATTGTCTCCAACTCCATCCAATTTACTGCAAAGTCCATGATTTTGTCCTTTATGGCTGCTTAATACTTTTGATCCTAGTGCTCCTCTTCTCTCTATTACAGAAGATGTCTGTTAAACTTTACTCTCATTCTTTTGTTATTTCATTTAATTAGCACATATTTATTGGGTGCTATAAAGTGTTGATTACTGTGCTTGGGGAGACCAACATGAATGAGCAAGTCTTGGTGCTCAAGGCACCCAAAATTCAGTAAAGAAAAAAAAATCCCCACAGAACTCTTTATCTGATGAAATTAATTCTATGCTTACCACAGAGAGGGGGTGATTTTACTTTTGCAGGAGTAGACTGAAATCGAATATTAAGATGAACTTTAGGTTATGAGGTTTTTGAAGTTCTAAAACCACTAAGATTTTCTATTGCATCATTTTTGCTCCATTCAGTGAGAGTGTATTTTAAAAGGATAATACCTAAATCAGTCATTTTTTAAAAAAGCAAAACAAAAGAAGACTCTGTGTTAATTCTATCAAATGAAGAAAATGTTTTACATATGGTCAGAAATATTGGGTATCTTTTAAAGATAATCTGTTTTTAAGTTGCTTTTCCCTAAAAACAGACTTCTGCTTCAAAGAGAAATGCTAGTCTCTTTTCTTAGGAATTCATCTATTACCATTAGCCGTGCTTGATTTTAAAAAGGTACACATTTAAAAAACTCTGCCTCCCCTCTATGTATTTTAAAATATTGGTCTTGAGTTCTTACAAAAGAAATGCATTGTTCTTTCTAAGTCATTTCATCTGAAACAGGAAGAATTATTAGGTAATAAAACTTGAGAAGGTGTACTCTAGGAACATTAGAGGGTAGAAGAAACTACTTTGGTCAGCAGAGTTTAATTCAGTTCAACAAACATCTGTTGACTGTTTATTATAAACAAGCCATCAAAAGGTTTACTAACTGGTAAAGGAGACTGACAAACAGAAATGACCTATATTGTAACTTAGAATAGAAACAAGTGGTGAAAATAAGAGCAATAAAAAACCCAGGGGCATAGAAGAAGAAATGATGTCCTGACTGGGGACCAGTTGATATTTCCCAGAGCTCTGATATAAGCTGGGTCTAGAACAATAAGTAGGGTTTCAAAAGCAGGAGGAGAGAAAGTTTGTGCAAGGTGGGCCAGGGAAAGAGAGTTTCAGATTGAAGCCAAAATATGCAAAAAATCACAATGACAAGAAAATGTATGGCCGCATGAAGCAATGCTAAGCAGTCTACCATGATGAGGAGCGTTGTGGTGTGTGTATATGTGTAAGTATGAGTGCACGTGTGTGTGTGTGTGTGTGTGTGTGTGTGTGTGTGTGTGTGTGTGTGTGTTATGATAGGTAATGAGCACAGCAGAGTGATTTGAAGCTAGACCAGGGAGAACCTGGAATGCCATGTTGAGGTGTTTAGAATTTATTCTCTAAAATAGGTGCCTTAAAGCTTTGTCATGTTGGAGAATGATATATGGAAATGTGTGCTTTAAGAATATATTTAGGAGGTGGGATTGGCAATTGAGGGGGACTGCCAGGGAAGGGAGGGGCATACCCCATCAACAAGGGTACCTGCATAATGAAAATGTGTATGTACCTAACCTGAATTGTACCCCACATCTTTAAAATAAAGGCAGCAGAGCAAAGTGAGAGAGGAAAAAAAAAGAATATATTTTGCTCTTGAAGCTGGGTGAAGAATGATTACAGTTAGCTCCTGTGGAAGAAAGATCAGTTAGGAGATCCGGGAAGAAGATGTTGAGAAATGAAACCAGGGTGGTGAGAATGGTGAGAGACTAGTATAGAATGTTGTGGAAATGGACTCGAGTGAATCTGACATGTGCAGAGTGAGAAATAAGCAAGAGTTAGGGTGAAGACTGGATTTCTAACTAGAGTGATATCAAATCTCTCTAGCATTTCTAAAGCATATTCTCCCCTTCCTCTAGAGGTCATTCAAGGATCCCCCCATAATTCTTCAATTTTCTCCTACTAAATTCATTCATACTGTTGGGCTGATGGGTGCCAGATCTCATAGTTTAAATATAGATTTTGCTTCACTGACCACACTTTTGGAATTGATGTACCCACAGGGACATAGAACACACATAGAAGCAACCCTGTTAAAAGGAGTATGTTCTAGTGACTTTTAAACACTCTTCAGCAGTATTAGTACTTTCCCTACCACTGGATGCAGACTTAAGCCTCCATAACTTTTCTTTTCATCTTTTGGTAAGAGAAAGTGTTATAGTCGCTTTATATGAGTGTGGATAAGGAGATTGTGTAGTCAAATATCAAAACTCAGAACTTGCCTTAAAACCCACCATCTCCCACTAGTCATTCCCAAGCTGGGGTATGCTCTGCAATTGATGCTGGCAGCTTCACTTCTATCATTTCTTCTCTTCCTTCAACTTATTAGATGTGGGAAGAGAGCAGAGAGAAGAGAAATGCAAAAGCTGTTATCTCTGTTCCCATTGTTACATGACTTTACTCTCTTGGAATCCGACAGATAATAATAGTTGATTCTCTAGTAGGCACATTTGTGGAGTCATTGGGACCTTTGAATATTGTCTCACTGATAGTGCCCTGGATGCAGATAAAAGTTTCCCCATTCTAGCTGGTCACTTATTACCTCTGAAGCTCTTAGCAATTCCTTGGTTCACCTTGAATGTTTGTCCACTGAGGGCTCATCACAGGCAGGCCTTCTAGGAGAGAATCTAATGCAACTTACATCCTAATCTTCATCTGGTCCCTGGGAAGCATGAACACATTCTTGGAACACATTTATTCCAGACAATAAATCAGCAGCATGCTGTTCTAAAGCTTCTGGCCAGCCCATGCTAATCTCTATATTCTCTCAGTAGGTGTCAAACAGTAGTCTACTATGTCTCCATAAATACATAGGACTTGTCATACTTTATGTAATCTCTGTGAACTTCCTCTTGCCAGTTTGAAATGAGAAGCAGGCACCCACCACCTTTCCATTTGCTCCTCAAGAGATAGGATCCACATATGAAAGAAATAATCTGCAAAGACATCTTCCACACAAAAATGATCTCAGTTTTTGCTCTCACGACTATTTTAAATCTTCAAAATGGCTGAGATTTTCAAGAGAATCAATTATTAACCTAAACCATTTAAAGTTTTCCTATGGTCTATTACTTCCTGTCCAATGTAGCATTTTTTTATATCTTAATATTACAGTTGAAACTTCCAATTTAACATAGATTCTACATCCTGTCCACTTTGTTCCAGAGCTCACCTTCATCTTTAAGGCTGTCCTACTGTGGTCAGATCTCTGTTGCTCCAAGACTTCTAGCCACTTGCCTTTCAAATCCAGCTTTTGCAGGTTCCTGGGGTCCACATCTATGCCAGAGATATGGGTCACTTGGTTGCCTTGAGGGGCAATGGACAAGTGAATGAAATAAAGAGGTATTTTTCAACTTTAGCACTATTAATATTTTGGGTCAGATAATTCTTCATCATGGGGACTGTCCTGCACATTGTAGGATGTTTAGCAACATCAGTGTCCTCTACCCATTAGATGCCAGTAAAATCCAATTATATGGTTGTGACAACCTGAAATATCTCCAGACATTGCCAAATGTACAATGAAGGGCAAAATCACCTATAGTTGAGAACCAGTGAAATAGAGCAAGAGAAGCAAGTTTTGTAGTTTGTGAGAAAAGTAATGAGCTTGGTTTTGTATATTATGAGAGGAGCTAGAAATACATTTATCTGGGATGATTTAACAGTTGTGATCTTGCATTCAGGAGCAAAGTCAAGGCTTAACTTACAATTTGGGAGTCCTTTGTGTATAGCTTGATATCTGTAAGTTTGAGTGTGAAGGTACTTATCCCATGGGCTGAGGAGAAATCATTTCAAAAGATCTTTGTTTAAGAAACAAACAGCTGTAATGCAAAACTAGAATAGGCCCAGAAGGGCACAGTTGGACAATCATAAAGGGAGAGAATGTTTAAAAAAAAAAAAAGAGGCTGGCAAAGAGTGTTCAGAACTGAGCTGCTGAGAGATGAGGAATACCTCTGTTTTCAGCCATTCAGTCAGGCTTCCAAGTAGAGTACACAGGTGGTCTGGACCAGTCCTCAGTCTCTACTGGACTGTAGAAGACCCAGAGTTAGGTATGATATTCCAAGAGTCTAAATAATTTTAAGATAATTCATCATCCTACACAGTAACAGCATGAAAATTCTCAAACATCAAGACGTTCTTTCTTATACCATAAAGTTCTTAGACTTTCATGATGACATATTTTTCAGAACAGATTCTGTGAAGTCTGTTGCGTAATAGCACCATCTGATATATCATTTCTTGGAGTGGAATTGTTGATTGAGACTAATTTGTCTGTTCACAAGTAAGAGTCAGAAGACTTTGTAATGTCTTAGACTTTGTAAGGTAACCGACAACTTCAAGTGGAACAACATACCAAGTGATAATGGTCAATAAGTTAAGCACAAAGACTAGAAAGAGTAGGGACTAGAGAAAAACATGTTATAGATGCTTTAGATCAGTAGTTCTCAAACATTTTGATCTCAAGACCCATTTACACTCTTAAAAATTACTTAAGACTCCAAGGATATTTTGTTTATGAATATAATATTTATCTATATTTACCATTTTGGTATTGGAGTTGAGAAAATTAAATATATTTATGTGTTTATTAATTAAAAATATAAGTCCAATGCTTCTTAACATAAATAACACATTTTTATTTAAAATAACTAGTTTCAAAACAAAAATTACTGAAAATATCATTGCTTTACATATTTGAAATTATCTTTATTATCTCATTAATAGAAAGCAACTGAATTTTTTCATTTCCTTCTACATTCTGTTATGATATCACAGATTAGGTAGTCTTCAGAAGACTTCATTGTAAATTTGGGAGAGAATGAATAAAAAATGCAAAAATGTCATCATTATTTTGAAAATAGTTTTGATTTCTCAGATGTCTAGACAGGGTCAATGAGTGTCCTAAGATTTCACTTTGAGAGGTGCAGTTTTAGATGATGATTCTAATGTTTAGAAGGGTTGATGTTAATTTCAGCAGGAGCAATGGATTTTTCTGAACCAGAGCTTTAAGAAGTAGAACTGACAGAAAAAATAAGTTCCCCACATACTGGATCTTTAAATAAGTTTATGGCATGGTGGGTACCAGCTAAAACTTGTACTTGTTGCTAATTTCTAATAATTTTCAGTTGACTGCTAAAATTAGTTATTATAATTATCTAATATTTAATATGGGGAAACAGGCTTTTTAATTTTCCTTTCAGTGAAGTTCATTCCTGGGTTTGACAAAAGGAGTTTTTCTCGAGTGAGTATTAAATAATAAATGTAAATAGATTTAAGCACAGATACTAACATTTCCATTTTCTATATTAATTTTAGCCATGTAAACAATATATAGGACAGAAAATATTTGGTGAGAAGAAAGCAGATGCTCAATAGTTTCTCAAGTCTATTATAAAACATAAAGTATGGACCTAGTATTTTCTAGCAGATCATGTCAACTCAGTTGAACTCATGTATAATAGAAATTTCTTTACAAATTTAAGGGCCCATAGGGCATCTATCTATCTATCTATCTAGCTATCTAGCTAGCTAGCTAGTTATCATGTATGACAAAACTTTTTTACTCCGTTTATTCCTTATTCAATTCTTAGGAGAAAATAATATGCTGATTAACAGCAGGTGTTGAGAAGCCATGAGTTCGAATTTTAAATTTAGAACATCCTTGTTCCTTTTGTCTTAGTTACCTCATCTGTAAAATTGGAGTTGCAGTAGTATTCATTTTACGTGTTTCTTATAAGGGTATAAAGAATGGAATTAGAGATAAAGCTCGTAGCACAATTCCTGGAACAGAATAAGTGTTCTTTTCTCATTATTTTTTAAAGCTATAATTAAGATTGTTGTGAGTTGTATAGGTGTTAGCTGATGACTCTAGGGATTAAAACTATATTTAGGCATGCAAAACACTATCTTAAAGGTAGGTGTCTAAAAAGCAGAGTTTATTTGCACCATGCACTAAGAAAGCATCTCCAAAATTCTTGATCCATAAATGAGTTATTTGCTGGTAGAAACTAATGAAATTCATGAGATAGACTATCATAAAGGTAAGCTCAGTCTATAGTCTTGGCTTTGAAAATTATTTTATTTTAAAATTCACTGTATTAGAGCTTAGGATTTCTCGCATAGTCAAATTGAAGGTGGCCTATGAGTCCAGAGTAACATGTAGGATTTCTTTTTGCTTTTTGTGCTAGCCAACTACCATAATCCTTCATCTCTCCACTCCTATCTACACCACAAGCACTAGGATAAAATGATTTATAATATATAGTGAGCTTTGCCCCTTGTTTGGTGGTTGACAAAAGCAGGATATCTTCAACCTGATGCTTTGACCCCAAGGGCATTCAAATATATTGGAAGATGTTAGTCGACATTAAAGAAAATTAGAACTCAACATAAAGTAACTGGAAGTACATAGAAGTGTTGGTTTAGGAATTTCAGACACATAGTAGGCATTCAATAAATAGTTGTTGGTGTGTATGTAATGCATTGGGTAACAAGTCAAACGTACAGAAGAAATTATTCGGCAAATGTTGAAGCACATTTGTAATGATTCCTTTGAATCAGCAATGGAAAACAGATTATTGTTGCAAAGTTTATTGCTACTCTATAATAAAATGGCTACTCCTGAGGCAAAGAAGTAACATTACATATAAACAACTATTGTTTCACAAGCCTTGACTAGATACACTGTGCCTTGTGGCAGCATTTCTCTTCTTGAACTGCAGTTTTCATTATTGCCTTAAAATGTTATTATTTGGGGGGGAGGGGTTGGAGTCTCACTCTGTCACCCAGACTGGAGTGCAGTGGCCGCTTCTGGCCATTGCAGCCTCGACCTGCTGGGCTCCGGCGATCCTTCCGCCTCAGCCTTCCAAGTAGCTGGAATTACAGGCATGTGCTACCACGCCCAGCTGATTTTTTGATTTATTGTAGAGATGAGGTCTCGCTGCCA